>NC_058406.1:123734874-124034874 GCF_002201575.2 Neomonachus schauinslandi | reverse complement strand
TTGATTTTAGAGCAAGAAAAATAAGCATCAATTCAGATTAGTTTCACCAAAGACGAGTAAGGAAAGGCCGCATCCCTCTTTCACCAGGCCATCTTCAAGCGTGCACGTGAGTCTGGCCATTTCCATATCTCTGCTACTCTTTCCACGCCTCTCTCACTCTGTTTCTGGCTGTCCACTTGCTCCTCCACTTAATCACTTAAATTTCCCATCTGAGTCAGGGCAGCAACCAGAAATTGGGAAAAGAAGCCTTAGGGGTCACTTGTCTCTGTGTCCTTGTGGAAGCAGTGGGCTGCCAAGGCGGTAGCTGTGACTGGAGTGGGTTGATATTTACACTTTATAGGCTTGTAAGAGATGTTCTCATCTTGCTTTGAAGCCCATTCCCACTAATGGTGGTACTGGGGACAGGAGAAAAGGAATGGCAAAGATTTAAATAACCTTACACCGGCCAAGCATTAGAACATCATCTCTTATACACTAATTCAGCCTCGTATTAAATCCTCAGTCTCCCAAAACAGGCAGGAGGCAGCTGGTCCAATAGGGGCTCCAGGCAGTGTCCCTTCCACAGGCCATCTCCTCTCTACCCGAGAAGTCCCATGACCAGAACCCAGGCTCTCAACTCATCCAATTTCCACGCCTTCTCTGGGAGGACCAGGGAGCTTCTGGGATCTTTCTCCACCTTCTAGGAGGCTCTGGGGTGCTGCGTCTAGTGCTCTCAGCTGACTCATGCTACACTGCCTATTGTCTCCTCCTGTATTTGCCACATATTGGCACGTGAGGGTCAAGTGAGGTGATGTCCTCTCAGAGATACATGGTGAACACAACAGAGGTCCTCTTTCTTACATTTTTTTACCCTAATCTGTCAGTAGTTTCTACCATCTCTTGATTTCCCTGGAATTTCAACCCCAGGAGAAGGGGTGGGGCAGAAGTCAAAAGTTTGGCTTCACACTTTTGTTTTCTCTTTCTCAAATGCTTTCCCCAAACAGAACAGCCTAAAACAACATTTATATAACCTGATACAGTTTCTATGGGCCAGCCATCCATGTGCAACTAGCCAGGTACCTCTGGCTCAGGAGCTCTCACAAGGCTGCAGTCAAGATGTCAGCTGGATCTTCAGTCATTTCCAGGCTTGTGTGGGGGAAATCTGCTTTTGAACTCAATCCGGTGGCTGTTAGCAGCCAGAGGTCCTCCACTGCTGTAAGCAAGAAGCATTCGCTCCTTGCCACATGGGCCTCTCCATAATACAGCTCACAACAAGCACCTGGCTTCCCTCAGAGCAGATCAGGGAGGGAGTGGGAGAGAGCAGGCCCAAGATGGACACTGGTCTCTTTGTAAACTAACCTCAGAAGTGACAGCCTATCACTTTTGCCATATTCTGTCCATTAGAAGTGAGTGACTAGTTCCAGACCAAATTCAAGCGGTAGGTGGTGTTACACAAGAGTATGCGTACCGAAGATGGGAATCATTGGAGACCCCTTAGAGTCTGCCCACCATACTTTGGTGGGACTTTCCCTACAGCTAGCTACCACTATAATATTTGCATCCTTACTCAAATGTGAACTAGGAGAAAATTTATCAAGCCCTTCTGGGATCCTTAGAGCAGACTGCATAGAAGTTACTTGCACAGGAGCGCCTGGGTGGCTCAGTCAGTTAAGTGTCCGACTTGATTTCAGTTCAGGTCATCATCTCAGGTTTGTGAGATCGAGCCCAGCATCCTGCTCTGCACTGAGTGGGAAGCCTGCCTCTCTCTCTCTGTCCCTCCCCCGCTGGCGTGCGTGTATGCATTCTCCCTCTCTCTCTCAAAAAAAAAAAAGAAGAAGAAGTTACTTGCACACCAGTTAGTAGTTAGACAACCCTGGGTTGGAATGCCAGCTCTGAAATTTACTAGCTGTGTGATCTTGGGGCAAGTTGTTTAACTTCTCTGAACCTCAGTAATATGTGACACACTGGGTTATTGGGAAAATTAAATGATACAATACATGTAAAAGACTTAATAGAGGGCTTGGCATATAATCACTTAATAAAATCAACTCTCAGTAGCAGTAGTATCAGCAATTTGGTATTTTTATTTTATATTTTATGTTCAACAAACATTGAAAAATACTATGTCACACTCATACTGCTATAGGGAACTTCACTAAGAACTATATAGCATCAATTAAATAATAGGGTGGATCTAAACTAAAAGGAACAATGGGCATGGCTTAATGGGGCAGCCCAGGAGCTGTTGTGCTCTGGTTGGGGGTGTTGGTGGCTGCTGGGAAAATCAATCAGACCTGCAGGGGACCCCAGGCCCTGGAGCCCTCCCAGCACACCCCTGCTCCCTGCTGGGGCCTCTGGCCCTTGAAGGTATATGAAGGCTGTGGGCAGAAAGCAGGAGCAGGAGGCCCCCATGCGACAGGCCGGTCCATGGGCCCCAAATTGGCCAGCTCCTGCATGAGGCAATGGTTTTCTTCCTTCAGTCTTTGGAACTCTCTCTCTGCCCACAGAACAGCCCTCTTGCTCTCCTCGCTCCTCTTCTCATACAGGAGGATCTCCTGCTCACGCCAGGAGGTGACTTTCCGCCATTCTGCCTTCAGGTCCTCCGCCATCTTCTTGTAGACGCAGAAGTTCCAATAGGTGGCGTCCACTTCCCTGCGCACCTTGATAAGTTGGTTCTCCGCTTGCAGGCAGAGTGTTTGCTCTTCTACCTGCTTTCTCTCCAGTTTCTGGATGTGCTCGTCCCACATCTGAGGCTTGACTTCAAGCTTCCGCTGGAACTTCTGAATCTCATTTTTCAGGAGGGCGTTTTGAAGTTGCAAGGTTGCTTCCTCAACTTGGTACAGTGTTATTTCTTGTGTGAGCTCTTCAGCCCTCTGCTTTTCCTTCATCAGTTCCCTGGACAGCTTTCCTTTTTTTCCCCTGGCCCCCGCCCGAGGGCACGCCGACGTGGACGCGGTCAGGGGAGCCCTTCTGATGGACTGCTGACGGATTGAGGGGCCATTAGCAGTCTCCGCCTCCCTCTTCCCCTCTCCTGCTGAGCCCCCACCTTCCACCTGATGTTTGATGAGCACATGCAGCATCTTCAGCATGACCTGGCTTAGGGTCTGGAGTAGGCCCCCGTCCTCACCGCTGGCCTGCTGCACTCCTGGACTGGGAAGCTCTGGGCTGTCTTCCTGCTTTGGCTCCTCCTGCACACTCTGCCTGCAGCTGCCAGTTTCCTGAACCAGATGCTCTGGACTTCCCTGCGGGTCGGGGCTGTCATTTGAGCCTTCCGTGATCTTCCTCGCAGGGGGTTCTCCATCTTCCTGTAGTGCTCCAGAGATGGGATTTTCATCAGTCAGCTGGGAAGGGTTCTTAGGCCGGCATCCCCCAATTCCCTTCAGCAGTTGCACAGCATTTGCCACTGAAAAATAGCTGAAATTTTTATTCAGGACAGCCAGAGCAAGAATCTGTAATGGGAGAGGACTGGCCTTCTGCACAGGTGATGCCACGGCTTCACAGGCTTGTGCCTCTGGTCCTGTCTCCTCCACTCCTTTCCCAGATACTTCACCCTGGGCACACTGCCCCTTTCCTCTTCTTAAGCTGTGTCCACACTTCACTATGCATATCACCACTGCAGTGCATACCACGATCTCCCAGCGAAACCCGGAGACTCGTGGCATGTGTGGTACACTTTCATATATCACCAACAGGGCAGCCCACAGCTGCTCCAGAACAAGCTGGGGAGACATTTCGATGGCCACCAGCTGGCTCCAAAGGGCCTCGTGGCTCTGCCTCCGATCACCAGCGTCCTATGGGCCACTAGTAACTGCTTGGAACCCCAAGGAGGGTTCCATCTCCAACACAAACCAGTGCCTGGCAACAGGGGCTGACATCAGTTGGAGTGGGGGAGGGGCACCGGAGTTCTAGCAGACCGTACTCTTCCTTTGCATTGCATGGACAGAAAGGGAGACTACTTACACAGTGCATGGGGGAAATAGATGGGCAGCCTGGAGCTGGAGCCTCTGTCAGCCCACCTGGCCCTATAGCTCACCTGGAGGGTCATAGCAGGGCCATGCCCTTTTCCTCCTCTGCCCGTGGGTCAGGCATAGGGGGACATGTCCCTGGGTGAGGTTCATTCCCCCCCCACCCCCATTCACAGAAGCCTGGTCCCAGAGATCTCCTCCCTCTGAGGCTCCCCCTCTTTGTCTTTTGTTGATGTGGGAGGAGTGGGGTGCAGGGGCACCAGACTGAAGGGTGTCCCCAGAGGTACCAACCAAGAGAGTAGATTTTCAATTGTAACAACACATGGGAAAAAAACAAGAACTGGCCCAGTCTGAGAGTTTCATGGATGTTCAGTGAAGCCTGTTTTCCTCGTGAAATCCATGTCTTCCTGGAAGCAGGTGAATCTCTGTGGAGGTGGCCTATATCATTTTCCTTCACCCTGAAGAAATTTTTTTATACTTTTTGCATGGCAGGGGTATCAGCAAAAAATCCCTCAATTTTTGATCTGTGAGAGTATTCTCTTTCACTTTTGAAGGGTAACTTCAGAGGCGACAGATTCTTAATTTGGTGGCTTTTTTATTCCACTTGACTCCTTGGTTGTATGGTTTCTAAAGGGAAGTTTCTGTGTAGTCTCATCTGTGTTTCTGTGTAGGTAAGGTGGTTTTTCCCAATAGGTCCTTTTCCCTTTTTGTTGTTTCTTTGATTTCCTTCAGGTTATGATATGCCTATGTACAGATTTTATTTTTAGCTTTATTTATTTAATCTCTACACCCAACATGGGGCTCGAACTTGTGACCCTAAGATCAAGAGTTGCATGCTCTTCTGACTGAGCCAACGAGATGCCCCCTATGTATAGATTTTTTGGTATTTATTGTGCTTGGTGTTCTCCGAACCTCCTGGATCTAATGTTTAGTGTTGTTGTTGTTGTTGTTGTTTTAATTCATAGACATTATTTCCTCCAATCTTTTTCCTGTTCCTCTTTCTCTTTCCTCTTCTCCTGGTATTCCATTGCAAATGTGTTACACCTTTAATATTGTCCCGCAGTTCTTAGATAATCTGCTCTGGCTTTTCTCTTTCTCCCTCTCTCTCTCTTTTCTCTTTCCATATCATATTTGTCTTTCTCCCTCTTTCCTTTTTACTTTGAGAAATTTCTATTGATCTATCTCCAAGCTCCCTCCCTCATTCTGTCCACAGCTTTGTCTGGTCTACTGATGAGCCCATCAAGTTCATTCTTCACGCTGTTACATGAAGTTTTTTATTTTAGCATTTATTCATTCTGTCCTAGAATTCCCATCTCTAACATTGCCAGTCTGTTCTTGTATGCTGTCTACTTTATCCACTAGAAACCTTAGCATATTAATTATCATTCTTTTATATACTGATCTTGTAATTCCAACATCTATGCCATGTCTGAAACTGGTTCTCATGTTTGCTGTGTTTCTGAAAACTGTTAGGGTTTTTTTTTTTGTTTGTTTGTTTGTTTGTTTGTTTTTGCCTCTTAGCATGCCTTATAATTTTTAGTTGTGAGCCAGACATGATCATGATGTGCTGAGTATAAGGCACTACCTTCAATGACAAGCCTATAGTGGATGGTGGGTGTGTGGCAGAGAGGCATTCTTAGTCCAATTATTCTGTCTCCAGTGCCCCTGAGCCCCAAGGTTGTGATCTCCTGCATGCCCCCAGTCCTTCCCCTCGGGCAGGAGAGGGGAACTTGCCAGGGGGTGGGGGGCCGCAGAGTGGGGTGTTCCCCTTTCCCAAGTCAGTTATGTTCTGGTAAAATCCCAGCAAATTAAGCTCAGGTTTAACTAGTTTCCCCTGAGGGCAGGCCTTGTTAGGAACAGAATACTCTGATGAATTTCTTCTTCTTTTTTTTTTTTTAATTATGTTATGTTAGTCACCATTCAATACATCATTAGTTTTTGATGTGGTGATCCACGACCCATTGTTTTCATATAACATCCAGTGCTCCATGCAGTATGTGCCCTCCTTAATACCCATCACCGGGCTAACCCATTCCCTCACCTCACTCCCCTCTAAAACCCTGTTTGTTTCTCAAAGTCCATAGTCTCTCATGGTTCATCTCACCCTCCGATTTCCCCCCCTTCATTTTTCCCTTCCTTCTCCTAATGTCCTCCATACTATATCTTATGTTCCACAAATAAGTGAAACCATACGATAATTGACTTTCTCTGCTTGACTTATTGCACTTAGCATAATCTCCTCCAGTCCCATCCATGTTGATGTATAAGTTGGGTATTCATCCTTTCGGATGGCTGAGTAATATTCCATTGTATATATGGACCACATCTTCTTTATCCATTCATCTGTTGGAGGGCATCTCAGCTCTTTCCACAGTTTGGCTATTGCGGACATTGCTGCTATGAACATTGGGGTGCATATGGCCCTTCTTTTCACTACATCTGTGTCTTTGGGGTAAATACCCAGGAGTGCAATTGCTGGGTCATAGGGTAGCTCTATTTTTAATTTTTTGAGGAACCTCCACACAGTGAGCACCAAGACAGCATGGTACTGGCACAAAAACAAACATATAGATCAATGCAACAGAATAGAGAGCCCAGATATGGACCCTCAACTCTATGGTCAAGTAATCTTTGACAAAGCAGGAAAAAATATGCAATGGAAAGTCTCTTCAATAAATGGTACTGGGAAAATTGGACAGCCACATGCAGAAGAATGAAACTCGACCATTCTCTAATACCATATACAAAGATAAACTCAAAATATATGAAAGAGCTCAATGTCAGACAGGAATCCATCAAAATCCTAGAGGAGAACATAGGCAGTAACCTCTTTGACATTGCCCACAGCAACTTCTTTCAAGATACATCTCCAAAACCTAGTGAAACAAAAGCAAAAATGAACTTTTGGGACTTCATCAAGATAAAAAGCTCTGCACAGCAAAGGAAACAGTCAACAAAAAAAAAGAGGGAACTCAACACCCAAAAAACAAATAATCAAGTCAAAAAATGGGCAGAAAACATGAAAAAACACTTCTCTGAAGAAGACATACAAATGGCTAATGGACACATGATGAATTTCAAAACTGTTGCTTTTTCTTTTCTTGCTCAAAGCATAAGGGGATTTGTCTCAGATTGTCAATGAGAGAACCTGACAGGGCTCCTGGAGTAAACTCATAAAGATGTGACCCCCGTCACCTCCCCATGACTGAATCCACCCAGCAATTTGGTGTTTTTAAATAACCAATGTGAAATCAACAAGGATATTAACTTAACAACACCATCAACCAACAAGACCTAAACATTTATAAATCACTCTGCCCAACAGCAGAATACACATTATTTTCAAGTGCCTATGTTCCATATATTCTGGGCCAAAAAACAGACCTCAGCAAATTAAAAAAATGAAAATCCTACAGAACTGTGTTCTCTGACCACAGTGAAATCAAACTGGGGGTGGGGGGTGGGCTAAATGGGTGATGAGTATTAAGGAGTGCACTTGTTATGATGAAAACTAGGTGTTATATGTAAGTGATGAATCACTGAATTCTATTCCTGAAACCAATATTACAGGATATGTTAACTAGAATTTAAATAAAAATTTGAAAAAAAAGAACAATTGAATCACTATATTGTATACCTGAAATGAATATAACACTATATATTAACTTATTGGAATTAAAATTTTAAAAATTAAAAAAATTTTTTTAAATCAAACTAGATAAAGATAAGAGAAAGAGAAAGATAACAAATATCCAAACATTTGGAAAATAACATTCTACATTATCCATGGATCAAAGATAAAATCTCAATACATTGAACTGAATGAAAATGAAAATACAACATATTAAAATTTATGGGACACAGCTAAAGCAATGGATAGCGAAATTTATAGCACTAAATGCATACAGTAGAAAGGAGGAGGGGCTCCTGGGTGGCTTAGTCAGTTAGTCCAACTCTTGATTTTGACTCGGGTCATGATCTACTGCAGCATTGTGAGACTGAGCCTGCATTGTGCTGGTGCTGGGCATGGAGGCTGCTTAATAATCTCTCTCTCCCTCTGTACCTAACCCCCCCATCTCCCCCTCCCTCCCTCTCCTTCCCTTTCTCTTTATCTCTCTCCCTCTCTAAAAAAAAAAGTCTCAAAACAATAAGCTCTCACCTTAAGAACCTAAAAAAAGAATAGAAAATAAAACTAAAGAATAAAACCAAAAGAATCATTCTACCCAATTTCAAGATATATAGCTATGGTAATCAAAAGCATGTGGTGCTAGTGAAGGAATAGTCAAATGGAACAGAATAAAGGACCCAGAAATAGACCTACACAAAAATGCCCAACTGAGTTTTGACAAAGGTGAAAAGCAATTCAGTGGAGGAGAGACAGCCTTTTCAATAAATGGTGCTGGAGCAAGTAGACTTCCAAAGGCAAACCCCCCCCCCACACACACACACACAATCTAAGTCTTATACCTTATACAAATATTAACTCAGGGTGCCTGGGTGGCTCAGCCCATTAGGCGGCCAGCTCTTGATTTCCACTCACATCATGATCTTAGGGTCCCGGGACTAAGTCAGGCTCCAAGCTCAGTGGGAAATCTGCTTGAGAATGCTCTCTCCCCTTCTCTCTCCACCCCTCCCCCTGTTCACATGCATGCTCGCTTTCTCGAAAATATATATATTATTAACTCAAAATTAATCACTGACTTAAACGTAAAATTATAAAACTTTTAGGGAAAAAATAAGAAAAAAATCTCCAGAATGTAAAGCTAGGTAGGTAAAGAGTCCTTGGATTTGACATCAAATAATTTTCCATAAAGGAAAAGTTGGTTAATTGGACATTATCAAACAGTCAAAATTGCAAATCTGTACTGTGTGAAAGACCCTGTTAAGAGGACAAAAAAGACAAGCTACAAACTGGGAGGAAATATATGCAAACCACATATTTGATAAAGGACTCCTATTTGAAGTATATAAACTCAAAATTTGACCCCCAAACAAGCAAGCAATCCAGTCGAAAAAAAATGGGCACAAGACCTAAACACTTTACCAAAGAATATACACATGGAAAGCACATAAAAAGTTGTCATTAGGGCAATTCCAATTAAAATTACAATAAACTATCACTACACACCTATCACCATGACTAAAATGAAATGCATCAGAAAGAGAGAGAGCAAACCCACCACCAAATGCAAAGGAGGATGCAAAATAACTGGATCAGTCCTGCATTGCTGGTGGGAATGGAAAATGATAGAGCTAACTCTTGAAAACAGTTAACGGTTTCTTTTATTTTTTAAAGCTTTTATTTAAATTCCAGTTAACATACAGTGTAATATTAATTTCTCAGGTGTACAATATAGTGATTCAACACTTCCACACAGTTTCTTTTAAAACTAGACCTGCCACTACCATATGACCCAGTAATTGTACTCTTGGCATTTATCCTAGAGAAATCAAAACTTATGTTTGCTCAAAAACCTGTACATAAATGTCTATAGCAGCTTTATTTATAATAGCCAAAACCTGGAAACAATCCAGATAGCCTTCCATGCCTGAATTGGTAAACAAACTAGTACATACCTACCATGGAAAACTACTGAACAATAAAAAGGAGCAAACTATGGAAACACACCAACCTAAATGAATCTCCAGAGGATTATCCTGAATGAATAACCAATCCCAAATAGTGTGATTTCATTTATATAATGTTCATGAAGTGTTAAAATTACAGAAGTGGAGAGACAGATTCGTGGTTGCTGGGGTTAAGGAGAGGTGGAGACGAGAGCAAAGTGATGTGGCTATAAAAGAGCTTCATGAGGGGTTCTTGTGGTGATGGAAAAGTTCTGTGTCTTGACCAATGTCGTACTCTGAGTATGATATTATGCTGTAGTTTTTGAAGATATTACAGTTTGGAGGAAGTAGGAAAGGGTACATGGGATTTCTCTGTATTACTTGTTCTAATTACATCTCAAAATGAAAAATTTATTATGAAAATAATAGCCAGATCTCCACACTCCTGGATTCCATTCTCTCTGGAACCAAGGTGCTCTCTCTCTTGCCTGGAGATTCAAAGGCAGTTTTATCATTGCTCTTTCTTCCCTGCTATATAATCCCCAACTGACCCTGACTCTCTGCCATGGAAACCAGAAGTATCAAGATGTGGCTCTGGTTCCATATGTCCCTCTTTTTGTCGGCCAGCTTGATTATCCTGTGCCATGCCCTGAGAGGCACTTCCACTTCTGCTCCCCGCTCCAATTTAGCAGATGGGTCCGTGAATGTCTTGGACACACACAGCTCAGAAAACAATGATACAGAAGCAAACTACCCAGCTTAAATGATAAGATGGTCTTGATTATTTTGTTATTCGGAAAATTGCTCAAACTGAATTCATTACCTCAACATATAACACACAGTTGTTCATTATCTCAATATATAACTGCTGGTTGGCAGACATTTTTAAAGTGCAAAATACATGATATGATTGTGGGCTTTTATCTTTTAAATTGAAAATAATTATGTTGAAAAATACTGAGCCATCTCTTTTGATTTTAATACTTGCCACCTCTCTTTTTTTTTCTGGTATTCATATCACAAATTTTTATTGATTATAAGCAAAATAAAGGAAACAAATAGAGGTATGCTTGGATTGCAAAATCTCTTTTTGTTAAATGCTTGTTTATACCGGGTTAGCAGAACCATCACTGATGTTATATTCATGGTACTGTGGGGTTTTTTTTTGGGGGGGGGGGTAGGCATGAGAAGAGGAAGCAGACATGGTGGACTTAACTATTGAATTGTATTCTACAGATACTCCTTCACCATGAAACCAAAAAAAAAAGGCTTTAAGAAACACTAACTGTATGGGGGTGGGGAAGGGAGAGGCAAACCAGGAAACAGATTCTTTAACTATAGAGAACAAACTGAGAGTTACTGGAGGGGAGGTGGGCAGGGGGGATGGGTTTCATGGATAATGCATTAAAGAGGACACTTGTAGGGATGAGCACTGGGTGTTGTATGTAAGTGATGGATCACTAAATTCTACACCTGAAACTAATATTACACTGTATTTTAACTGGAATTTAAATAAAAACTAAAAATAAAAGAAACACTATTCATTGGTAATAAAGTTTTCTTAAATTTCTCATGGGCCAAGAGGGATGATACACTAAATTCATCAAAAAAAGAAAACTAGAATAGATTTATAAGGAGAAAGAAATCAAATATACAGAATTTAGAGGTTATCTTTCTGCAAAAGTAAACAGATGTTGTTTACAGGAGGGTAAGAGACTTAAGGCAAACAGAGGGCAGAAGTTCTGGAGTCAGGAATCTACACATGGACAGTAAGAGCAGACCTAGAAATGGAAAGTAAAGAAAGCATATATATATAGTTCAAAGGAAAAATATCATTCATTTGCTTCATTTCTCAAAACATCTCTAACTGAATGAAGCAATTTGGGTTTTGTTCACTTTTGAGAGTTTGAAGTTGTTGGTCTCGCAGATTGGGTATCTTAAGCCATGGCTAGTCCTACATGGCCCAGAGTTATGCATAGCACTTAATTTCTGCCTCCAATAATTCTACATTGCTTGGGTAAATTTGGCCAGAGTTTTTATTCATAGAATGTTTAGAAAGTGGCTCTGGGAAATATTTGATTTCCAAGTGAGAACAACTTTTCCGAGCATAAAAGCAAAGGAGGAAGGCATAAAGGAAATGATTGATAGCCCTGACTCAATAAAAATATTTTAGAGGAGTATTTAATGATAGGGAAAACTGTCCATGACATGTTTTTAGCATTTATTATAATTTTATCATTTATTATTATTTATAAAAAAATAAAAGACCAGCATGGATATTATAATTTCAGTGTGGTAAAATTTGTATCTGAAATATATATATCTGAAATATGCTAAATACTAAAAGAATTATAAGTGATTTTTATTTTCTTCATACTTTTCTGAATTTTCCAAATTTTCTATATTAAGCAGAACCAAAAATAATTTTAAAACAAATTTAACCCAGCCAAAACTGAATACATTTCATTCATTTTTTTTTTAAGATTTTATTCATTTATTTGACAGAGAGAGACACAGCGAGAGAGGGAACACAAGCAGGGGGGAGTGGGAGATGGAGAAGCAGGCTTCCCGCTGAAGAGGAAGCCTGATATGGGGCTCGATCCCAGGACCCTGGGATCATGACCTGAGCCGAAGGCAGACGCTTAATGACTGAGCCACCCAGGTGCCCCAATACATTTCATTCTTGAACTCATTTATGAGTTTATATATTCCTACAGGTTTGAGTCATATATTCCTACGGGTATTTTAGAATCAGTGGATGAATTCTATTTAACTCAGTGGCATACCAAAGATAAAACAAGGAATTGTGAGATGGGATCCAGGGGTAAATTGAGACAAAAATAGTCTGAAATGGAAAGTTCTTCCAGACTTTGAAGAACTACAATATATAGGTGGATCTAATTTGATTCTGTCAACAGGAGAAAGGTAGAAGTA
Organism: Neomonachus schauinslandi; assembly: GCF_002201575.2. Classification (NCBI taxonomy): domain Eukaryota; kingdom Metazoa; phylum Chordata; class Mammalia; order Carnivora; family Phocidae; genus Neomonachus; species Neomonachus schauinslandi. Next base: position 124,022,428 of record NC_058406.1, on the reverse strand, counting down.
CACACAAAAGAATTTTTTTAAGAAAAATTTCCTTAGTTTCCCAGGTGAGCCACTATATTCCTCTGCTGCTACCTAATTTGAAACCTCACCCTTCTGGGTCCAGCCCAATTACAGCTGAAAACCACCTGCATTACACATTCCCACCCATCTATACTTGGCACCAGTGATAGCTAATCCTGGTGCCAAAATCTGGCATGTGATTCAGATGTTCTAGGTAGATAATTTAAATAACCAAAACTAGGAATGGAGACTTTCAGGGAAGGGAGTTATTTTCTAAGAACCAGGTGATGATTCTGAACAAGGTAAGTAGAACTATTTGGAGAGTATGGTGGGTTATGTGTATAGGACAGAGCTCTAAGGAAGACTTTGTGGTTGTGGAAGAATTCCTCCAACTGGGAAGGCTTCCAGAATGGGAAGGCTCTTTTTCCCAGGATCCAAAAGCTTTCTAAGGAATACTCCTTTCGATAACCATCTCTTTCAGTCTCCTTGTGTCTTACTGGTTACTAAAGGTAAAAATAAAAAGCCTCAAATGTAGGTGTGAAACTCAAAGTTTTGGTTCAAAAAATGTATCACTAAAAATAAACCTTTTAAAGAGAACTTAAATTGTACATATAAAATGTGTCCAAAGCCAGGGAATAAATAAGTAATTGAGATGGCTATTAAGCCTAGATCAAATATCTCTTTTTAATTTAAATTTTAGGTAGTTAACATACAGTGCAATATTGGTTCTGGAGTAGAAGTCAGTGATTCATCACTTACATACAATACCCAGTGCTCATCATAAAAAGTGCCCTCCTTAATACCCATCACCCATCTAGCCCATCCCCCATCCACCTCCCTCCATGAACCCCATTTGTTCTCTATTGTTAAAAGTCTCTTATAGCTTGTTTCCCTCTCTCCTTTTTTTCTTTTCCCCCTTCCCATATGTTCATCTGTTTTCTTTCTTAAATTCTACGAGTGAGATCATATGGTATTTGTCTTTCTCTGACTGACTTATTTCACTTAGCATAATACACTCTAGCTCCATCCATGTCACTGCAAATGGCAAGATTTCATTCTTTTTGATGGCTGAGTAATATTCCTGTGTGTGTGTGTGTGTGTTTGTGTGCATGTGTGTGTGTACCACTTCTTCTTTATCCATTCATCAGTTGATGGACAGTTGGGCTCTCTCCATGATTTGGCTATTGTTGATAATGCTGCTATAAACATCAGGGAGCCTGTAGCCCTTCGAATCTGTATTTTTGTATCTTTGGGGTAAATACCTAGTAGTGCAATTGCTGGATCATAGGGTACTTCTATTTTTTAACTTTTTGAGGAACCTCCATACTGTTCTCCAAAGTGGCTGCACCAGTTTACATTCCCACCGACTGTGCAAGAGGGTTCCCCTTTCTCCACATCCTTGCCAACACCTGGTATTTCTTGTGTTGTTAATTTTAGTCATTCTGACAGGTGTGAGATGGTTTCTTATCATGGTTCTGATTTGTATTTCCCTGATGATGAGTGATGTTGAGCACTCTTCATGTGTCTGTAAGCCATCTGGATGTCTTCTTTGGAAAAATATCTATTCATGTCTTTTGCCCATTTCTTAACTGGATTATTTGTTTTTTGGGTGTTGAGTTTGATAACTTCTTTATAGATTTTGGATAGTAACCCTTCATCAGATAGGTAATTTGTAAATATTTTCTCCCATTCTATAAGCTGCCTTTTAGTTTTGTTGACTGTTTCCTTCACTGTGCAGAAGCTTCTTATCTTGATGAAGTCCCAATAGTTCATTTTTGCTTTTGTTTTCCTTGTCTCCAGAGATGTGTCTAGTAAGAAGTTGCTATGGCCAATGTCAAAGAGATTTCTGCCTGTGTTTTCCTCTGAGGTGTTGATGGTTTCCTGTCTCACATTTAGGTCTTTCATCCATTTTGAATTTATTTTTGTGTATGGTGTAAGAAAGTGGTCCAGTTTCATTGTTCTGCGTGTTGCTGTCTGATTTTCCTAACACCATTTGTTGAAGAGCCTTTTTTCCATTGGATATTCTTCCCTGCTTCACCGAAGATTAGTTGACCATATTGTTGAGGGTCCATTTCTGGGTTCTCTATTCTGTTCCATTGATCTATGTGTTTTTGTGACAGTACCATACTGTCTTAATGGCTACAGCTTTTTAATATAGCTTAAAATCTGGAATCGTGATGCCTCCAGTTTTGTTTTCTTTTTCAGAATTGTTTTGGCTATTCAGGGTCTTCTGTGGTTCCATATAAATTTGAGGATTGTTTGTTCTAGCTCTGTGAAAAATGCTGGTGGTATTTTGATAGGGATTGCGTTAAATGTGTAGATTGCTTTGGGCAGTATAGACATTTTGACAATGTTTGTTCCTGTAATCCATGAGCATGGAATGCTTTCCATTTCTTTGGTTCCTCTTCAATTTCTTTCATAAGTAGGTTCCATAGTTTTGAGAGTATAGATCTTTTACTTCTTTAGTTAGATGTGTTTCTAGGTATCTTATTGTTTTTGGTGCAATTGCAAATGGGATCAATTCCTTGATTTCTTTTTCTGTTGCTTCATTATTGGTTAAAGAACATCCAACTAAAGAATGAATGGGTTAGCCAGGAAATTAGAGAAGAACTTTAAAAATACATGAAGCAAATGAAAATGAAAGCATGACATCCCAAAACCTTTGGGATGCAGCAAAAGCAGTCCTAAGAGGGAAGTGTATTGCAGTGCAGGTCTACCTCAAGAAGCAAGAAAAGTTTCAAATACACAACCTAACCTTACATATAAAGGAGCTAGAAAAGGAACAGCAAATAAAGTCTAAAGCCAGCAGAAGAAGGGAAATAATAAAGATTAGAGTAGAAATAAATGCTATAGAAACAAACAAAAAACAGTAGAATGGAGGGTGCCTGTGTGGCTCAGTCAGTTGAGCGTCTGCCTTTGGCTCAGGTCATAGTCCCAGGGTCCTGGGATCAAGCCTGCTTCTCCCTCTCCCTCTGCCTGCCACTCCCCCTGCTTGTGCTTGCTCTCATTCTCTCTCTCTCTCTATCTGTCAAATAAATAAAATATTTTTAAAAAACAATAACAACAGTAGAATGGATTAATAAAACTAAGAGCTGGTTCTTGGAAAGAATTAATAAATTTAATAAACCCCTAGCCAGACTTATCAACAAGAAAAGAGAAAGGACCCAAATAGAAAAAATCATGAATGATAGAGGAGAGCACAACCAACACCATAGAAATACAATTTCTCTTCAACCTGGAAGAAATGGACAAAGTCCTAGAAACTTGCAACTACCAAAACTGAAACAGGAAGACATAGAAAATTTGAATCAACCCATAACCATCAAGGACATTGAATCAATAATCAAAAATCTCCCAACAAACAAAAGTCCTGGGCCGGCTGGCTTCCCAGGGGAATTCTACCAGACATTTAAAGAAGACTTAATATCTATTCTTCTCAAACTGTTCCAAAAAATAGAAATGGAAGGAAAACTTCCAAACTCATTCTATGAAGTCAGCATTACCTCGATTCCAAAACCAGACAAAGACCCACTAAAGAATTATAGACCAATATCACTGATGAACATGGATGCAAAGATTCTCAATAAAATACTAGGAAATCAAATTCAACAGTACATTAAAAGAATTATTTGCCACGATCAGGTGGGATTTATTCCTGGGCTGCAGGGGTGGTTCAGTACTCCCAAATCATCAGTGTGATACACCATATTAATAAAAGAAAGGGTAAGAACCATATGATCCTTTCAATAGAGACAGAAAAAGCATTTAACAAAATACAGCATCCTTTCCTGATAAAAACCCTGAATGAAGTAGGGATAGATGGAACATACCTCAACATCATAAAGACCATCTACAAAGGACTCACAGCTAATATCCTCAATGGAGAAAAACTGAGAGCCTTTCCTCTATGGGTAGGAACAAGACAGGGATGTCCACTCTCACTATTACTATTTAACATAGTACTGGAAGTCTTAGCCTCGGCAGTGAGACAACAAAAAGAAGTAAAAGGCATCCAAATTGGCAAGGAAGAAGTCAAACTTCCACTCTATGCAGACAACATGACATTCTATGTAGAAAACCCTAAAGACTGCACTGAAAATTGCTAGAACTCATACATAAATTCAGCACAGTCACAGGATATAAAATCCATGTACAGAAATCTGTTGCATTTCTATACACCTAAATCAAATATTTCATGAGTTGAGTAAGCAAGTCTTTGTTCTTAATTGCATAATAAGAAAAAGTTCACCTTCTAAAAATGACCTGCATTTTTATCTGACTTTGTTCACTACCACTGCAAGTAATTACAATATTTTGTTTTCTACCAGCCTTTTAGTACCTTTAACTTACCATATTCTCCCATCCTCCATCATCCCCAATCTCCTCTTTAATCCTCTGCATCCTCCAACCCAGCTCTCTCACCCTTTTACTCAATTTATGATGCCTTAAGGCATATCAGGGGATATATTGATGTTTGTTCAGTTTAATTAAATTTAAAACCATTGCATCCATTTTACTCCACTATCCAGCACTGAGAATGTTCTGGGCATTGTTTCTACTGGCAGTCCTCACTTTTCTTCCAAGTAGTGTAGGACTGTAAAAGTGACCATTCAAGCTGAAGTCATAAAAATCTATCTTAAAAATCAATGGGGGAAAATTATGTTTGTTCAATGACCTCTATCTGTTTTTATCAAGAGATTAAAAACTCTCTTACTTTGTTATAAATATGTAGGGAAATGATCAAAAAATAGTAAAACCAGTATTTATTACAGCATGATTTAAAACATTAAAAATATTCTTATTTCTTTGTCAAAAAAAGAGCTATTATGGGTAATTTGGATAGTGCTTGCCTTCTCATTTAACTTACATGAAGTTAGCATATTCTTTTATGCTGTGGCAAATTGCCGTACTTCTTTCTTAATTTGGATCAGCTTCCAATATTTTTGTCCTTTGCACTTTCAACATCATAAAATATCTACAAGAGTTCCTTTAATGTGAAATGTTGACTGCATCTTTTCTTGTGGAACATCTTCCCCCTTTTCATCACGGCCACTTTTCTCATTTATGTCCACAAGTTTGTCTTCACTAAGTTCCTCTGGCTGCATATCCAGAGTTGAATGGTGGCAGTGTCAACATTCCTGTTGTCAGCTATTTCTTCTATAACTCTATTTACATTTGGTTCAAATTTCACCTCTACATTATCACTTCTTATTCTTTTGCTGCACTTTAATCTTCGTTGGCCCATTCCCTCTTACCATTGTCCATTTTTATAAAATGCCACATAGAAACAAGGGGGAAACACAGCTACACACTTTGCTGTCTGTGTATAAACTGAAAACCAGATGCACAGTGACCAGTCACCCACTGACAGATTTTAAAAGTCAGTCACAGATGTTGATGCCCATCTGTTATTTACATAATGCTTTGTAGATGAATGATCTAACACTGGTAACTAAAATTTGAACTGCACTTGTTGGAGGACTGATGTTATGTAACTAAACTCTGGCAACTGAAATTTGTATATATTGGAACTCTACAAACTGAGGGCACCTGTACTTTCTTTTAGTAGGTATAAGATTATTATATAGTAGATTTTAATAATGCCACAAAGTTGGTCCTGGCCTCTATTTTATTGTTCCTGAGTATATACACCAACCATTGTTATTAGACAATCTCAGTGTAAAAGTTCTATAAATGAGATGTGGTATTAGGAAAAAGTAAAGTGGACATGCACCAGATATTATAGTCCTACTGGTGACAAAGCATTTCAAATAATTTTATTAGAAAATGTAGATTTTTCAATCATCACCTACCCTGCTAGATTAATCCCTGGGCAGTTCTAAGTATATGTTAAGTATGAAAGTAACTAGAATTTAAAGGATTAGCATATGATTTTCCAGTTCTCCATCCTTCATTCACAGAACATTTCTGTTTGTGTTGCTTTCAAACTATTATTTAATTACCAATTTGTATTTAATGAGCTTCTCACAGTGTGACATCAAATATCTTTATAGATCAAGCTCCCTTTTGAAAATTTCCCTAGAAACTATACTGCTCTAATTTTCCTAGTATTAAATTTTAAATACTTCCTTTGTGTTGAGATGCACCTACTTTGATACTACAACTCTTTTCCATCCTAAATAATTTTACTCCAGTCAGGTGAGGATATTCTTCAGCTTGACTGGTAACTGTGCCCTTCCTTTGGCATCAGCTGTAACATGTCTTCTTCTCCTAGCATGCCCTTTGAATATGGTCATTATTTTTAGGTCCTCTAAAGTGATTCTAGAACAAAAACAAAAAATTTAAACATTATCTTTTTTAAAGCCAGTAACACCAATTCTCAAAAAAAAAAATAAATAACATTTCAGGTTGTCATAGGGGTCTAAGAAACAATATTCAATCAAATCCAAAAAATGTGAAAAGGAGGTCAACTCTTTAGCCTAACTTTCGCAAACTACACAAAGACTTTGGTGATTGTAAAGTTTGTCTTCAAATTTAACAAAGGTTAATTTGGTGAATTTGGGTATATGACAAACAAATATTTATGGGGAAATCAAAATAGTCTTAGCAGGTGATGAATATCAAATAAATTCATACTTTGTCTCTCTTCAGAAATTCCCTAACCTAATACCAAACATATTTTCCTAACAAGATAATATTCAAAACTTCTCTGATATTTATTTTTTGGCAAAGTATTTTTAAATAAATTGATGAGGTTAGTGTAGTACCTAAAGGCTGCCACACTGAGGCATGTGATGCATTGTTTTGTGACTGGCTTTCAGATCACAATTACTAGTCTTCCTCATAAGGAACAATAGTAGTCTAGAAATGAAACTTGTAAAGCCCTGGAACTTGATTAGTAGGCATCTCCTTTCCTGTGTGTATGGGTGTTGTAAATTGATTGCTAAAAAGAGTCCCACACATTAGAAGGAAAGCACACCCCCTACTTTATGGTTATCATATGTTAGAATAATAGGAAATAGTCACATGGTCATCTTTTTTCTAAAAACTCCATCTAAACTACAAAAGAGAAATGATCTGTCCTATTACTTAAAGCATTCAAGTAAGGAGATCTCTCAATTGTCCTATTCAGGACTGAACAGTCGTTACATTGTGATCACTCTCGCTTTGTCTGACCAGATGGGGAATGGCTGCAATTCTTAGAGTGTTATAAAAATCACAAATATAGCATATGTGATACAATGACACCCTGTTTATTTGTCAGAGAAAGAACATGTTCTGGCAAGTCTTGGAAATTAAATCCACTCCAGAATAGAATACTAGAAAACAGCTTCTTAATTTAATACATAATTTGAATATAAAGAGCTTTAAAATGAGTCCATGTTAATGACCGCAAAATAATAAAACAAAATTTGACAAAATTATAAGAGAAAAATGACAAATCTAAAATAATGTTTTTTAATACAACTCTCAGTGATTAAGAAAACAGGCAAATTTTTAGCAAGAATATAGATGATATAAGCAATGTAATAAACTTAATATACTAAACACATATAAAATCCATACCCAATAATTAGGGAATGCATATTCTTTTCAAGCCCAATTGAAACATTTACAAAAATTGACTAGACCACAAAGCAAGGTTCGAGAAATACTAAAGAGTCTATATCATATAGACCAAATTTTCTGACTGTAATGCAGTTGTTAGAAAATATTTATGAAAATGTGACTTGAAGAAAATTCACGTTTTAAAATTAAAAATATAACATGTTTAAAGAAATGAAGGAAAATTTTCAATATTTACAACTAAATGGAAATAAAACTATTATATATCAAAACATATGGAATGTAGCTAAGGTAGTACTGAAGAAGAATTTGTAGTTTTAAATAAATATATTACAAAAGAATAAGCTCTCCAAATTAATGAGCTAAGCTTTCAACTCAAAGTAGAAAAGGAAAAGGAGAATTAGCAAAAGCAACAAAGAGCAGAAACCAACAAAACAGAAAGCAAAGATATAATCTTTCTTATTGTATCTTCATTTTATATTTAATTTCTGCTCTAGGCCCAGATGGTTTGCTCCCCAAATAATGAGTAATATAACCCAGATAGTAGACAAAGACAAAATAAGAAAGGAAATTACAGGTCTATCTCAGGAATATAGATGTAAATATTAGCGACCTGAATCCAGCTAATATAACAAGAATACATATCATAACCAAAGGAGCTTATCCCAGGAATACAAGGCTGATTTAACAATAGAAAATTACTAATTAAAATTGATTATAACAACTATATGATTGTGTTAATGAAGAAAGATTACATGCTAAAATTCAACATCCATTAATGACAAAAACAACCTAGCATAGAACAGACATCTTTAATGTGTTCAGCCTTAATTTCAAAATCAATGTGAAGGGAGAATGATCAAAAATAGCCAAGGCAGGGGCTCCTGGGTGGTTCAGTCATTAAGCGTCTGCCTTCAACCCAGGTCATGATCCCAGGGTCCTGGGATCGAGCCCCACATCAGGATCCCCGCTCAGTGGGAAGCCTGCTGCTCCCTCTCCCACTCCCCCTGCTTGTGTTCCTTCTCTCGCTTTGTTTCTGTCAAATAAATAAATAAAATCTTTAAAAAAAAATAGCCAAGGCAATTTTGAAGTAGAACAACATGAAAAGACACATCCTACTGGACTGAACTGATTCTATATAAACTGTAGTGTGGTTTTAGTGAACAGATATAAACCAGAGTGCATTAGAGCAATTCCATGCACAAATGAAAACTTGACATTGGACAGAGGTGGCATGTAAACTCACTGAAGAGATGAACCATCCAAATGAGTACAGTGGCATACTTGGTCTTCCATAGCAGAAAAATAAATCCCAACCTCACATCATGTAAAAAATCATTTCTAGGAGGTTTAAGGCTTACATTTGAAAACAAACTTTAAAACAACTTTTGAAGAAAATACAGAATAGCATCTTTATGATCTTAAGGCGGAGATGAGTTCTTAAATAAAACTTTATACATACCACTGAGATCAAAGTTTATGTATGACAAGGATATGATGAAAATAGGAATCAATAAGCTACAAGAAAGGAAGATGTTCATGATGCATATAACCAAACAAAGGATTAATATCCAGAAGATAAGAATAAATAGAGTTTAATTTTTTTTAATGGGCAAAAATGAGTGAGCAATTTATAGAATCACCTATTATATAAAAGCTATTCAATATAATTTGTAATGAGGGAAATGCAAAGTAAAACAACAAAAGCACAATTTCATACCCATTAGATTTTTTTTTTAACTAAAAGCTCAATGATATCAAGGGTTAGTAAAGTTGTAGAGCAATGGGAACTCTCATTCACTGCAGGTGAGAGTATTTACCAATTTAGAGAAAAATAGCAGTATTTAATAAAGTGGAGGGCATATAAATCCATGGCCCAGCAAATCCCTTCCTAGATGTATAGTAAAGAAACTCACACATGTCTAGGAGAAATGTGCAAGAATGTTCACTGCAATATTGTAACAGTGAAAGCAACCTAACTCTCCATCAACAAAATAAGGAATCAATGTATTGTGAATTTAACCATTTAATTGTGCTGTTAAAATTAATAAATCAACTTAAGTGTCAAAAATCTGGGGAGAAGAGCAGACTGAATTGACACATCATGATCTCATTTGCATGAAATTTCAAAGCATACACAATATTATATATCGTTCCTGAGTCCATTTATAATAGCAAAACATAAAATCATGCATGGGATTGATAATGCAAAAGTTAGGATAGTGATTACTTTGGTAGAGGAGAGGAAAATGGGATCAGAGTATAATAAAAAAGGGAGCTTTGGTTTTATCTATAATGTCTCAATTTCTTTTTAAAAGATTTAATAAATATGGCAAGGTGTAGTTGGTGGGCACATAGATGTAATATTCTCTGCTCTTTTTCTATTTGCTTCAAATATATTGTGATTTTTTAAAAGGAAGTTAGTAATATTGTTTTAAATACAAAAGCATGGTGGTCACTTGCATGGAGGAGGAGAAGGCAGGATAAGATGAGAAAGTTCCCTGCAAGTCTCTAGCATAGTCTGGTGGTTAGGTGCTAACATGATCCATGCTTGGAAAAGGTGAGACTTCCCAAGTTTGGACTGAGATAAATGAGCTATGGTCCCCAGTGCTAGTCAGGGAGGAAGAGAAATTACCATGACTTTTCCCTACCCTTTCTTTCTTGCCCTGTTGCCCCAGCTCTCTTTCCTTCCATCTCTTCTCTCTCCCTCACTAGCATGGCACAGAAACCCACAGCTGCCTAACTTTATGGAAGAAATGTAGCTAACCATACAGCTCTGTCTTTGCCATCCCCAGCAGGAGACTTCCTCCAGGCATTGGGGAACCTCCATTAATTAGAGGAAATCAGAACTCTAGGATATGTACAATCATATACCAGGAATTTTCCTCTCGTTTGAGGCATTAGACAGCTCATAGAAATTCAAACAGTATGAAAATTCTACAGAAGCTATGTGGCCAAAAAATCATTATTGAGCCTTAAAGTAAGAGAGAATTGTATTACATTTATTAACTTGTGTTAATCTCCTAGATATTGAAATTAGATTCAATAAAGTGGTATTTAACTCTTATGTTCTTGAGCATATCCCTATATTTTCATCATTATTTCTCATATGATAGTTTCTAATGTATTATTGGATTGCTCTCTATGAACAGCATTATCATCATGTAAATGCCAATGCTGTTTATGATGGGTTCAGAAATCCTACTTAACAATATGTAAAAGAAGATTGAAGCTTTAAGTATTAAATTTTCCAAAGCAGTATATACATACTTTAAGAATTCTTTTATTTTGAATTGTGTTTTTAATATAGTAAAAATTCAAACAATCCAAATGAATATAATATTAAATGTAATTCTCTTTCCCATACATTGTCCCATGAGTCCCCTCCCCAGAGGCAGTCATTTTCAAGTTCCTGTTTTGCTAAGATAACTTATATGTGGACAAATAGGCATCAAAAAGAATTGTTTTAAAAGTCCATTCCATAGGAATCATATTTCAAAATGTCTGTATTCTTAGCACATTCAATGCTTTTCTGTTTGAGGCCAAACGTGTAGTGCAGAAATCTTTAGGCTTGGGGTCAGACAGAATATAAGTAAAACCCAAGCACAAGAGCAAGATTTTGAAGCCAGCCACAATAAAAGTGATAGAGATGTTATAATCTTTATTAAACTTTTAATAGAAAAATCAGGAGAGAACAGTGTCAATGCAGTAAGTTCCAAGACTTGAGTCTGGTACCAGTTAGACATAAACAATTAAGTGACATGTATAACTAGCTTGTATTATGATATATCATGTAAGGATACCAAAATATTTGGGTAATTATTTTGTCTAAAATTGAAAGTAATCTTTAGGGGCGCCTGGGTGGCTCAGTCATTAAGCATCTGCCTTCGTCTCAGGTCATGATCCCAGGGTCCTGGGATCGAGTCCCACGTCAGGCTCTTTGCTCGGCGGGAAGCCTGCTTCTCCCTCTCCCACTCGCCCTGCTTGTGTTCCTTCTCTTGCTGCGTCTCTCTCTGTCAAATAAATAAAATATTTAAAAATAAATAAATAAATAAAATTGAATGTAATCTTTTAAAAAAAAAGTTCAAGATAAAAATCTCAAAGAATATATGATGTGGAGGGTGGGTTAAATAGGTGATGGGGATTAAGGAATACTCTTGCTATGATGAGCACCAGGTATTGTATGGAAGTGTTGAATCACTAGTATTACACTGTATGTTAACTAACTGGAATTTAAATTAAAACGTTTAAAAAATAATTTAAAGGGGTGCCTGGATGGCTCAGTCATTGAGCGCCTGCCTTCGGCTCAGGTCATGATCCCAGGGTCCTGGGATTGAGCCCCGCATCGGGCTCCCTGCTCTGCGGGAGGCCTGCTTCTCCCTCTCCCACTCCCCCTGCTTGTGTTCCCTCTCTTGCTGTGTCTCTTTCTGTCAAATAAATAAAATCTTAAAAAATAAAAAATATTTTAAAAAAATAATTAAAAAAATTTTTATTTTGAAAAAGAATATATGATGTCAAAGAGTATAGTTCATATTAGCTTGTTACTCTTCAACACAATATATTTGGTATTTCCCATGGATGGAAAGGATTTTCATATATTTTTTCTAAGCCTGTATTTGGGATCAGTTTGTAAGAAAAATGTCACCTTTGTCTTTTAGGCTCTTCTAACATATAAGAGTGACCCAACCATGAGAAAAATGTTGAATCATCTGTATTTCTATATCATGCCTGTGTTTAACGTTGATGGATACCATTTTAGCTGGACCAGTGTAAGTCACTTTGCTATCCAACTGAAAAGAGAGACTAAATAAATAGAAAACAGCCATAGAACAGGAAGGAAACCTGGTGGGCAGACAGCCTAGTGATTCCAGAACTACAAAAGAGACCTCCACTCCCTGTCCCATCATAGCAGCAAACTTGTGTTTATATGTTTGGCTTTGCATGAGATTCCATATAAGTCAAGATGTCTGCTTCCAAAGAAATTGTGAAAAGTCACTAGTCTAGCCTAGCTTACTCAATTTTGCCCGAGAAGAAATGAGGCCAAGAGAAGCTAAGAGATAGCAAGTGTGTGGCAGAAATTGGAGCATGAACCTACTGCTTATCCAATCCTCTTTCTACTCCCTGGATTTGTCTGTTCCCAGAAATCTCCCACAGTGCTGTGATTCATTCACCAATTGTGCTACTAAAATGCATGTGGATAACCTTTTGAGTATTTTTTCTACACCTATTTTCTTAATTACATCTAGGATCGATTTTGGAGAAAAACAAGGTCAAGGAGCTCAAGATTTCGCTGCCGTGGAGTTGATGCCAATCGTAACTGGAAAGTGAATTGGTGTGGTAAGTTGGAAACTAACTGGAATTTAGATCCAGAGGTTTCCACAGCTTTCACTCTCAAAAATGATGAGCCCAATAGGATTCCAATATAAGATTGATGTTTTAACGTAGGTGAAAACCTAATAGAGAAAAATACAGATATATACCTTGTAGCTATAATTTGCAAAAGAAAATGAAAGGGATTTTTAATATGCAAATATCAAAGATTTAAATCTGTCAACCAAATCCTGAAAATTGAAAATTTAAACACAGATGTAAAAGCAGAAAACTGAGGAATATTTGACATTCAGAAACTAAAACAGAACTGTGGTTTGTGGTATAAATCTGCTTAAATATTTTAATCCTTTCATTGAGAAAGTGAGAGTAACTCTGATCCTGCTTTCATCTGTCTATGACAATCAAAACTACCAAATCCTTGTCCAGAATCTACCTATCTAAGGTATCATACAATGATTGACCACTCACGTGGCAAATGTCTTTCTGCTACATTCCATCTTTCATTTATACCTTTCAAGTGAAGAGAGGATGTCATTTTAATGAAGGAAACTCTTTCAAAATAAAGAAGCAGGTAGGTACTAGAGAGGGGAAGAGGGACAGGAGGGAGAAAATTAGCCAGAGCTAGTATAGAGGAGGAAAAACTTCACTTCTACCCACCTTGGGATTTTTAGCTAAAGCTCTTAAACAAAAAGGCAGATTAGCAAGAGAAAAACAGTTTATTAACATGTGCGGCATGTGTCACATGGGAGAAACCTCATGAAAAGTAACTTGGGGTGGCAACTTAGAACTCGGCTTATGTAGCATCTTCAATAAATTTGTAGAGAAATGACAGGACAAAGGAAAGTCACTTTGGGCAGCACGCCGTGGGAAGGTAAATATATGGGAGACAACTAAGGGAGTAGGGTTTGTTTGCAGCTTTCTGTGGTGCTGTCTCTAGGATGATAAAGTCTGTCTCCAGTAAAAGGAGAATTTATATCTTCTCTTTAGGCAGAAAAGGGGGAGGCAGAGAGAGCTTTTCCTGCATTTGCTGCTGCTCAATTGCCTTCAGCTCAAAATAATTTTCGCGTCAAATAGACATATTTTGGGGTGACATATTCTGGTTTCCTTCACTAGTATCATACTTGGCAATAGGAGGGAGGGTAGGAAAAGTATTATCAAAAGGCAGTTGTAAGGAGCTCCCCTTTCACAGAGTCCTTCCTTAGCTCTCTCGAAGTATAAACCATTGTGGAACAGAAAGTCTTCTGTTAGTCCCTTAGAAATGAGGCCTATTCCCAAATCACTCATCATGTGATGCTTCAGGTTCTGCATTAGATGCCACTCTTCCCATCCTACCCACATCAGACAGAGCAACTGGGCATGGGCTTAGACTCCTTCCGTATATTCTCTCCAGGCAACCTCCCTTAATCAATTAGAATGAGCAAATAAGAATATGGCTCTAGAATATGACAGATAAGGTTTGATTCTACCATTATCAGCTCAATGACTTGGGTGATTTTTTTTTTCTACCTATCAATTTATAACAATAACACCTACCTCATAGCGTTCTTATGGGAATTAAAGGAATTTACATATGTTTAATGGCTAATTCAGTCCTAGTTCCAAACAGAGATCTAAATATCAGTGATCTATCTCTTCTCCCCCAAGCTGCAGAACAGTCAATTGATCTCTGAGCCTCAGGTCCACTGTTAAAGTACTTCTTTCCTTCAGGAGAGTGTTGTGATGATAAGCCATAAGGTAAGCTTAAAAGTGTTGCATTTATGAGAGAAGAAAAGCATCAAATAAATACTATAAAGTGCTATTAGTGATGGCTGTTTATATTTTAAAATTTTTTCTTCAGGGCACCTGGGTGGCCCAGTCGGTTAAGCATCTGACTCTTGATTTCAGCTCAGGTCATGATCTCAGGGTCATGAGATTGAGCCCTGCATAGGGCTCCGCACTCAGCAGGGAGTCTGCCCAAGATCGCCTCTCCCTAGCCCTCTGCCCCTCCCCACACACACCCTCTCTCTCTAAAATAAATAATCTAAAAAAAATTTTTTTTCTTCAATCTGGACTGAGACAAAAATCAGGTTCACATTAACTCCCTAAGACCACTAATTCTTTTTTAAATTCTGTTTCCCTCTTTCTGATGCGACCATTTTGCATGCTAAAAACTGTGTGTCCTATTTCACTAGTTGGCGGGTATCTGCATCCATATATATGTCATACAAATGATGCCCACAGTCATCTAAGTGAGCACACTGAATGGGTTACTAAGTTCCATAACACTAGCAGGCCAGCCAGCTCTGTCTGTGTAAAGTTAGACTCTTATTTATATCCAGTTACAAATAAGTGTCTTGCTTTCCATTGTTCTTTTTCCTTTACCCAGCTTGTTTCCTTCTTACATAGGCCTTCATTGATTTCTTAGTTTCATCTGCAGTCCTAACTAGAACTCCTTTGATTCTTCGCATTTTGGAATCATTCTGATTCTTCCCGTGAGTCCAAATTCAAGATACGAGGGGATTATGTCAAATGTCAGTTGCAAAATGACCTTGATAGACTGTTTTAAGTGATGTGGAAATGGAGGCAGCCTGGCTGAGATCATCTCTCCCCACAAGGTGTCCCAAGGGGATGCAGCTGATCTGACAGGTAGGCAGATGTGGCCTTCCTCCCCTACAGCTATTTGCTTGGTCCACAGGACAGTGAACCTCACTGAGGGAACCACTCTTAGGTCAAGGGCCCATAAATAAGTGTAGTCCCTAAGTGAACCTCCAAATAAACAACCATAGTATAAATGACATAGAAATGCCCAGGAATGGCCAGGACCATTGAAAACACTATAGAGTCAAAGTTGAACTGACAAACAGCTATTTCTTTCTCTTAAGTGAGTCTCAAACTTAAAGAGTAGAACATGAAACTGCTTTTTACCATGAAAAATCCGTGGATTCCCATATAACAGTGTTACACTTCAGTGCATTTAATGTGGAGTAGACAGAGCATACTTCATAGCTCTCCCTGGGGGCCTTCAGGCCATGAAATGAATATCATCACTCTAAAAGTGGATCCAGCAGAGAGAGTCAACAAGTCAAAGTAGTAGTGGGAAACAAGAATAAATATACAAATTTTACTCATTAATTCACCAAAGTTAATTGAGCACATACTCTCTGCTAGGCACTGTGGGTTGTTTTTTTTTTTCCCCCTTCTGTGTACTCTTTTTGGAGAATGCCATGAGCACTGCTTCTTCCAAATTGAAATAAATCCAGGAGAAAGGGAAAGAGTTTAGATGATATCCATATTTAAGCTTTAATCCCTAAATAACTCAAGGGTTGCCTAAAAATAAATTATTACTAGGACAACCTACAGAATGGGAGAATGTATTTGCAAATGATATATCTAATAAGAGGCTTTTATTTAGAATATTAAAATAACTCTTACAACTCAACAATAAATAACTCAATTTAAAATGGACAAATGATTCAGACACTTCTTTAAAGAAGATATACAAATGGGAATAAGCACATAAAAAAATGCTTGACATCTTTAATCATCAGGGAAATGCACTTCAAGATACCACGTCACACCCACTAAGATGGCTATAATAAAAAAGACAGACAATAACAAGTGTTGGTGAGGGTGTGGAAAAGTTGGAATTCTCATACTTGCTGGTGGGCATGTTAAATGATGTGGCCACTTTGGGAAACTGCTTAATGGTCACTCAGAATTTACCATATGACCAGCAATTCCACTTCTACATATATATCTAAGAGAAATGAAAACATTTGTCCATACAATGCATACACATAGATGTTTCTAGCAGCATTATTTATAATAGCCAAAAACTGGAAATAGCTCAAATGTCTATCAACCAAGGAATAGATGAATATGGTATATCCAAATAATGGAATACTATTTAGCCATAAAAAGAATACATACTGATACTACATAGATGCAACATAGATGAAAACATTATGCTAAGTGAAATAAGCCAATCATAATATTTATATGAAATGTCCAAATAGGCAAATCCATAGAGACAGAGAGTAGATTGGTGGTTGCCAAGGGCTAGGGAGAGAGGGGGAAAAAATGCTACTGAGAAAGGGTTTTCTCTTTGGCATGATCATAATATTTTTGGAATTAGATTGTAGTGATGATTGTGAATATACTAAAATTCATCCAATTGTACACTTCAAAAAAGTGAATTTTATTACCATTTAAGAGTAATTTAGGCATTTAATGAAATGTAACTCTTCTTTTTTAGAACACTCAATTACCTAATATTATAAATTAGGTATATAGTGGGGAGAAAACCACTTTTTATCAGTGTAATCACAAATCCTCTCTCTACAGATCCCCTTCTCCCACTTACACCCCCTCACCCTATCAAAAAAAAAGGGGACCTGTTTTGATTGGGCAAATGTTTCAATAGATCACCTGAAATGAAAAGGAAACTACTGTGTACTGGTTGTTTGTGGCCAATGCCTGTGAAAGAACGATGGATGGTCACTGGCCTGCTTTTTAAGAGGATTTCTTCCAGCTGAAAGGCTTTTACTTTGAACCTGAACTGAATAGCTATAAAAAATATAGAGAATTTCAGAGACTAAATGTGGGGCAAGGAGAGGGAAAACAGGGAGAAAAATAACACTGCTGGAATATCTAGAAAGGGACTTCTTGGAAGTCAAAGATGTCTAAAGAGAATTTTAATTAAATTTTCCTGTGAAGTATGCAAATTCTCTTCAGTATTCCATAACCAGCATTGGTAATATTCAGTACAATCTATTTCACTTATTAAGGCTTTGTGGAATTGGATCTGCTATTTGGGGATGTGAGGAAGTGTTGAGTCTAGCCTCCAAGTAAGCTCAGGGCAAGAACTAATTCACATCAAATTTTCAGGGGTATGGAACCCATAACAGGAATGCACTGCCTTATAAGACAAGTATTGGATAACATTTGGCTAAGAATGATGCATAGATGGGATTAAACATCAACAGGATGGTCAAACTGGACCCGTAAGATGCCCACCATATATTGATTCTAACATATATTAATCCAATTTTAAATCAAAACAAATACATTGAACACCTGCTAAAATGCAAGGTGCTATAAATTGTATCAGAAAGTCCTGAATGATTTAATGAGTCCTTATCTAACTCCCAAGGAATTATTTGGGATTCTGAAGAAATATAAAGGGAAAATCTGTTGACTTCTCCTTTTTTTTTTTTTTTAAAGATTTTATTTATTTATTTGACAGAGAGAGATAGAGAGAAAGAGAACAAGTAGGCAGAGAGGCAGGCAGAGGGAGAGGGAGAAGCAGGCTTCCTGCGGAGCAGGGAGCCCGATGCGGGGCTCGATCCCAGGACCCCAGGATCATGACCTGAGCCGAAGGCAGCCGCTTAACCAACTGAGCCACCCAGGCGCCCCTTGACTTCTCCTTTTATATTTAAAACCAAGTTAGTGTAAAAAGATGTATTAGTCACCTGAAATCTTCCATGGAAGTTGGTAGAGAAATTAAAAAATTAAATAATCAATGAGTTAATTATCATGCTTAGTTATGCTTTTTATAAAGAAATTAAAGGGTAAAGAATCCTAGAAATTTAGATCAAATGGAGTTTGCTCACTGGTGTTGTTTATGTATTTATTATATAATTATTATAATTTCTATTTATTATACCTAACATTTATTAAGGATTCACTATGTGTCAAGCATGTGCTAAGTGCTCAAGATTATTCTTTCATTGGTAGATGCTATTATTATCCCTATGTAACTGATAAAGAAATTAAAATTCCAAGAAATTAGGAAACTTGCTTCAGATTACACACAAATTGAGCCACAGTGAGAAGCCAAGTCTGACTGACTCCACCGACCCTGTTTCAAGCCATTGTATCTGACCTTTTAGGGATCAGCTTGCAATGAATGGTCACTCCACTTTGTTAAAAAGTTAATGTGTGGTTGCAAAGGAGTAGTTTAGGTATCAAAATAATAATAAGACTGGGAGTGTTTTATTCAAAATTATGAAACATAGACAACAGGGAGATTGGGAATGTACGGTAAGAGAGGGGAGGAAGGTTTCTGGGTGCTACCTGGCGGTGGGGGGTGTTTGTTTTTTTTTAGAAAGTGAGAGTGTGTGAGCCAGGAGGGGCAGAAGGAGAGAGAAAGAATCTTAAGCCGACTCCATGCCCAGTGCAGAGCCCAAGGTAGGGCTCGATCTCACAACCCTGAGATCATGACCTGAGCCAAAATCAAGAGTTGTTCGCTTAACTGACTGAGTCACCCAGGACCCCCTCCAGGTACTATTTTTGAAATTGGGCCACTTCATACCATGCAGGCAGTTTGAATTTACATGTGATATCAGGTATATGACTATGAATTCTCCACTGAGACATTTTCCTTCCAGCCAGAACTTCGTATCTTCCCATAGAGGCAGATTTTTTTTGTAGCTTTCATTGAAAGTATCACCCTTTGAGGGTCCCACGTATATGCCTGGGTCTTACTCCCCCTTCCTGCGTATTAAGGATCCAAATCCTGATCCCCTGCCTCCACCACATGCAGCCATTGAAACAAGACTGAGCCACCCCAAGAATGGCTACAGCTTTTGCTTCAGCTATTCTTATTCCAACCCCCTCTTCATGTTTGTTCCCTTGGGAACATTTTTGAGAATTCTGATGTGTATTTAAATTGCTTTATTGAACATTCAGAGAGGTTTATAACAGGAGATTTTATCACAGTGTCTGGTACAATTCCATTATATTGCCAGAAAACCCAAGTATCATTTTAGACATTAATACAATTGGAATTAGTTTAGGCCTCAATTCTTGATGATGGTGTTTTTTTTTATTTTTAAAGATTCTATTTATTTATTTGAGAGAGAAACAGAGGGAGCACAAGCAAGGGGAGAAGGAGAGGGAGCAGGAGAGGGAGAAGCAGACTTCCCACTGAGCACAGAGCCTGACTTAGGGCTCAATCCCAGGACCCTGAGATCATGACCTGAGCCAAAGTCAGATGCTTAACCGACTGAGTTACCCAGGTGCCCAAAAGATCATTTTAAACTTATATGAACTCCTTCAGAACCCAGAAAAAGAGTGAATATTTCCCAAATCATTTTATGGAGCTAAATAGAACCTTGATTGCAAAACCAAGTGAGGACAGCATGAGCAAGAAAATTATCTGCAAATCTCTCTTGTGAATATAAATGTATAAATTATTTTTTTTAATTATTAGCAAACCAAATCCAACACTATATAAAATGATAATATATAACAAACAAGTTTGGTCTAATACAGAAATCCAAGAGAGTGGTTTAATATTTGATGATGGTTTTTAAGACCTTCTATCATTACTCTGATTGTCTACAACAATCCTACCTGTACCTGCTCATAAAAACTGACCACGGCCAGGCAACTTTCTTACTTGCTGACTCCTACAAGTAATAATACCACAAGAGCATTACTATCACAGTTTCAAAATGAAAGTTTCAAAATAAAATATGTAGCTTTAAGATATTGCTTCTTCTTTTCCCAAGTGTTGTCTTTTAAATCTTTCTGTAGCAGTTCTTTTGATATTTGGGAGAGCTGACAATGAATGCTGAAACTTGGGAAGAACTGGTTCTTATTGAATTTTCTGGTTTTGTTGGATTTTTTGGTTTTTTTTACATTTCCTTTCAAATGCCACCACTTTGGTGAACTTTTTTTTTTTTTTAAAGATTTTATTTATTTATTTGACAGAGAGAGAGATAGCGAGAGCAGGAACACAAGCAGGGGGAGTGGGAGAGGGAGAAGCAGGCTTCCCGCCGAGCAGGGAGCCTGATGTGGGACTCGATCCCAGGACCCTGGGATCATGACCTGAGCCGAAGGCAGACGCTTAACGACTGAGCCACCCAGGCGCCTGAACTTTTTTTTTTAAGTGTAGTTATGTATAACATATTAGTTTCATGTGTACAACATAGTGATTCAACATTTATATACATTACAACGTGATCACCGTAAGTCTAGCCACCCTCTCTCACCATACAAAGTTGTTACAGCATTATTGACTATCTTCCCTATGCTTTACATGACAACCCTGTGTCTTACTTATTTTATAACTGGAAGTTGGTACCTTTTAATCCCCTTCACCTATTTCACCCATTTCCTCCCAACCCCCACTCCCAACCCCTCTGCCAACCACCAGATTGCAAATATGAATCTATTTCTGCTTTGTTTTGTTTGTTCATTTGTTTTGTTTTCTAGATTCCAAATGGAAGTGAAATCACACAGTATTTGTCTTTCTCTAACTTATTTCATTTAGCATAATACTCTATAGCTCCATCCATTTTCTCACAAATGGCAAGATTTCATTCTTGTTTATGGTTAAGTAATAGTCCATTGTATATATATACCACATCTTCTTTATCCATTCATCTATCAATGGACACTTAGATTACTTCTGTATCTTACTTACTATAAATAATGCTGCAATGAAAATAAGGGCACATATATCTTTTCAAATTAGTGTTTTCATTTTCTTCAGGTAAATTCCCAGAATCAGAATTGCTGCATAATATGGTTATTACTCAATTACTCAAATCATTAATTTTTTGAGGACTCTCATACTGTTTTCCACATTGGCTATGCCAATTTACATTCCCACGAGCAGGGCACCAGGTTTCTGTTTTTTTTCTCTACATTCTGGCCAACACTTGCTATTTCCTGTCTTTTTGACAATAGCCATTCTGACTAGTATGAGGTGATATCTCATTGTGGTTTTGATTTGCATTTCCCTGATTATGAGTGATGTTGAGTATCTTTTCATGTGTCTGTTGTCCATCTCTATTTCTTCTTCAGAGAAATGTCTATTCATGTCCTCTGTCCATTTTTCAATCAGATTTTTTTTTTTTTTTTGGTATTGAGTTATATGAGTTCTTTTTACATTTTGGATATTAACTTCTTATCAGATATATCTACAAGTATCTTCTCCCATTCAGTAGGTTGCCTTTTCATTCTGTTTATGGCTTCCTTCACTGTGCAAAAGAATTTTAGCTTGCTATAGTCCCATTTGCTAATTTTTGCTTTTGTTACCCTTGCCTACAGAGACAAATCCAAAAAATATTGCTAAGACCAATATCAAAGACCTTACTATTTATGTTTTCTTTTAGGAGTCTTGTGGTTTCCAGTCTTACATTTAAGTCTTTAATCTTTTTTGGAAGGCAGCTATGCTCACCGCTATCCCACCAATGCTGCACTCTTTAATCCATTTTGAGTTTATGTTTATATATGTGTAAGACAGTGATCCAATTTTTTTTTTTTTTTTTTTCTGATTTTTTTTTTTTATTATTTTTTTTTTTATTTTTTTATTTTTTTAAATTTTTTTTTTATTCTTATGTTAATCCCCATACATTACATCATTAGTTTTAGATGAAGTGTTCCATGATTCATTGTTTGTGCATAACACCCAGTGCTCCATGCAGAACGTGCCCTCCTCAGTACCCACCACCAGGCTAACCCATCCTCCCACCCAGACAGTGATCCAATTTTATTCTTTCACATCTTGTCCAGTTTTCCCAACAGGATTTATTGGAGAAACTATTTTTCCCCCATTGTACATTTTGGCCTCCTCTGTCAAAGATTAATTGATCATATAAGCATGGGTTTTTTTCTGAACTCTCCATTCTGTTCTTTTGATCTATGTATCTATTTTTGTGCCAGTACCATACTGTTTTGATTACTATAGCTTTGTAGTATAGCTTGAAATCAGGGAGCATGATACTTTCAGCTTTGTTCTTCATTCTCAAGATTCCTTTGGCTATCCAGGGTCTTTTATGGTTCCATACAAATTTTAAAATTATTTGTTCTCGTTCTGCAAAAAATCGTCCTTCGAATTTTGGTAGGGATTCCATCGAATCTGTACATTGCCTTGAAAGGAATGGACATTTTACCAGTGTCAATTCTTTCAGTCCATGAGCATGGATTATCTTTCCCTTATTTGTGTTGTCTTCAATATCTTTCATTAGTGTCTTTATAGTTTTCAGCATAGAGTTCTTTTACTTCCTTGAATAAATTTATTCCTAGGTATTTTATTCTTTTTGATGCAATTGTAAATGGGATCATTTCTTAATTTCTCTTTCTAATTGTTCATTATTAACATATAGAAATGCCATGTTTATGTAAATTTTTTATACTACAACTTTACTGAATTCATTTGTTCTAATCATTTTTTGGAGAAGAATTTTAGGGTTTTCTAAACATAGTATTATGGAATCTGCAAATATAGTGACTTTTACTTCTTCTTTTCCAATTTGGATGATTTATCTTCCTTGTCAGATTGCTGTAGCTAGAATTTCCACTATTATATTAAATAAAAGTGGTGAGAGTGGGCATCCTTGTCTTGTTCCTGACCTTAGAGGTAAAGCTTTTAATTTTTTGCCATTAAATATGATGTTAGCTCTGGGTTTATCATGTATTAATTTTATTGTGTTGAGTTACGTTGTCCCTGTACCCACTTTGTTGAGAGTTTCTTTATCATTAATCAATGTTTAATTTTATCAAATGGGTTTTCTGCATCTATTGAGATAACTATGATTTTTATTCTTCATTTTGTTAATGTGGTGTATCATGTTAATTGCTTTGTGGATATTGAACCATCCTTGCATCCCTGAAATAAATCCCACCTGAACATGGTGTATGATCCTTTTAATGAATTGTTGAATCTGGCTTGCTAATATTTTGTTGAGAACTTTCGCATCTATGTTCATCACGGATATTGGCCTGTAATTTTCTCTTTTGTCATGTATTTGTCTGATTTTGGTATCAGGGTAATGCCAGCCTCATAGAATGAGTGTGGAAGCATCCCTCCCTCTTCAATTTTGTGGAATAGTTTGAGAATAGGTGTTAACTCTTCTTTAAAATTTGGTAGAATTCATCTAGTAGATGCTGTCTGGTCTTAGACTTTCGTTTGTTGGGAGGGTTTTGATTACCAATTCAATTTCATTACTAGTAATCAGTTTGTTCAGATTTGCTATTTCTTCCTGCTTCAGTCTTGGAACGTTATATGTTTTTAGGAATTGTATGTTTTTATCCTTTTCTTCCAGATTGTCCCATTTGTTGGTTTATAATTATTCTAGTAGCCTCTTATGATCCTTTGTGATTCCTCTTTCATTTTCAATTTTATTTCTTTGGGCCCTCTTTCCTTTTTTTATGAGTCAGGCTAAAGGTTTATCCATTTTGCTTATCTTTTCAAAAAACTAGCTCTTAGTTTCATTGGGTTTTTTTTTTTATTCTGTTTCATTTATTTCCACTCTACTAACTTTGAGCTTTGTTTCTTCTTCTTTTTTTAGTTCTTATAGGTGTAAATTTAGATTGTTTATTTGAGATTGTTCTATGTCTTGGAGTAGAATTGCTTTTGTTGTATCCCATAGATTTTGGAACATTGTGTTTCTATTTTCATTTGTCTCCAGATATTTTTTATTTCTCTGTGATTCCTTTATTGACCCATTAGTTGTTTAGTAGCATGTTCGTTAGCCTCCACATTTTTGTGTTTTTTTCCAGTATTCCTCTTGTAATTGATTTCTACTTTCACACCATTGTGATCAGAAAAGATGCTTGCTATGATTTTAGTCTTCTTAAATTCATTGAGACCTATTTTGTGGCCTAATATGAACTATCCTGGGGAGTGTTCCATGTGCACTTAAGAATAATGTGTATGCCACTGTTTTTGGATAGGATGTGTGTGTGTGTGTGTGTGTATCACCATATATCCATCTGGCTTAATGTGTCATGTAAAACCAATTTTGCTTATTGATTTTCTGCCCGGATGATCTATCCACTGATGTAAGTAGGGCATTAAAGTTCACTATTATTATGTATTGCTGTCATTTTCTCTATTTCTGTTAATACTTGCTTTATGTTTTTTTTGGGGGGGGTACCCCGATGTTGGGTACATAGATATTCACAAATGTTATCTCCTCTTGTTGAATTAATCCTTTTATCATTATGTAATGCCCTTCTTTGACTTTTGTTACAGCCTTTGTTTTAAAGTCTATTTTGTCTGATAAGTATTGCTACCCCAGATTTTCACTTCCTTTTGCATGGAATATCTTTTTCCATCCTTTCACTTTCAGTTTGTATTTCTTTAGGTCTGAAGTGAGTTTCTGTAGGCAGCACAGAAATGGGTCTTGTTTATCCATTCAGTTACTCTATGTCTTTGATTGGACTATTTAGTCCACTTAAATTTAAGGTAATTATTGATAGATATGTACTTACCACCATTTTATTGCTTGGTTTCTAGTTGTTTTTGTAGTTCTTCTCTGTTTCTCTTTTTTCTTCTCTTTCCTTGTGATTTGATGACTTTCTTTAGTGTTATGCTTGGATTCCTTTCTGTTTATTTTTTGTGTATCTGTTATAGTTTTTTGGCTTGTGATTAGCATGAGATATAACATCCTCAGTCTATAGTAGTCTGGTAGTAGGTCACCTAAATTCAAGTCAGATGCTTAAGCAACTGAGCCACCCAGGCACCCATACTAGTTTTATAAGTGATTGATCTACCACCTTTACTATTTGCTTTTCCTAGGGAAATTTTTCCTTTCATAACGTTCTTATTTCTAGTTATGGCTTTTTTTTTTTTTTCCATTTAAATAAGTCCCTGTAACATTGCTTGTAACACTGGTTTTAATGGTGATCAACTCCTTTAATTTTTGCTTGTCTGGGAAGATATCGCTCCATCAATTATGAGTGATAACCTTGTTGGGTAAAGTATTCTCAGTTGTAAGTTTTTTCCTTTCAGCACTTTGAATATATTGTGTCACTCCTTTTTGGTCTGCCAAGTTTCTGCTGAAAAATCAGCTTATAGTCTTGTGGGATTTTCCTTGTACATAACTAGTTGTTTTTCTCTTGGTGATTTTATGATTCTTTAATATTTAACACTTTGATTATAATATGTCTTGGTGTGGGTCTCTTTGAGCTCATTTCATTTGGGACTGTCTGTACTTCCTAGATTTGTACGTCTACTTTCTTTGCCATGTTAATGACGTTTTCAGCTATTATTTCTTCAAATAGATTTTCTATCCATCTTTCTCTCTCTTTTTTTGGGATCCTTATAATACAAACATTATTATACTTGCTGTTGTTCCATAGGTCCCTTAAACTATCATTTTTAAATTTTTTTCTTTTTGCTGTTCCAATTGGATGACTTCCACTACCCTTTCAAATTGCTGATGCATTCTACATCATCTAATCTGCAGTTGATTCCCTTTGCATATTTTTCATTTTAGTTACTGTTTTCTTCAGTTCTGATTTGTTGGGTGGTTTTTGTGGTTGGTGGTGGTGGTGGTGGTTTTTGGTTTTTTGTCTTCTCTTTGTTGAAATTTTCATTGTATTCATCCATTCTTCTCCTGAGTTTGGTGGGCATCTTTATAACAATTACTTTGAACTCTTTATCTGGTAGATTTTTTTTCTCCATTTTGGTTAGTTCTTTTTCTGCAGTTTTTTTTTTTTTTTTAATTTGAGACAGACAGAATGAGAGACAGAGAGCATGAGAGGGAGGAGGGTCAGAGGGAGAAGCAGACTCCCTGCCTAGCAGGGAGCCTGATGTGGGACTCGATCCCAGGACTCCAGGATCATGACCTGAGCCGAAGGCAGTCGCTTAACCAACTGAGCCACCCAGGCGCCCTTTTTCTGCAGTTTTATCTTGTTCTTTTGTTTGAAACACTCCTCTATCTCCCCATTTTGCCAAACTCTGTTTTTGTTTATGTTTTAGGTAGATCCAGCTATATCTCCCAGTCATGAAGGAGTGGCTCTAGGTAGAAGGTGTCCTATAGGGCCCAGTTGTGCAACCCTCCCCAGTCGCTTAAGCCAAGTACTTCAAGGGTGTCCCCTGTATAGGCTGCATGTACCCTCCTGTTGTGGCTGGGCTGCAGTTGGTGTGAACTTGCTGGTGTGTGGGGCTGTCCCCCAGCATGGCTGTCTGTGAGGCCTGGTCACAATGGTTGAAGGTGCACTGGCACGTATGGTTGGCCTCCAGTGCAGCTGGCTGTGAGGCTAGGCTGCCACAGCTGCAGGTGCATTGGTGTGTGGGGCAGGCCTCTGGCTATGTAGCTGCAAGATATGATCAGAATTGTTGCAGGTGCTCTAGTGTTGGGGGGGAGGCTGGTCCCTATGGTGGGGGCTGTCTGGGAGGGGTGCCAGTACTGGCAAAGCCTGCCTGCTGGGTGTGGCACAGCAGGGAGCCTCTTAGGGGACCACTGACCAGGCAGGTTGGGCAGGGTGAGTCTGCAAGGGAAAACTGGGGTGGGGTGAGTGGGGCCAGTACAGTAGACAGAGAGTGTTAGTACCTACCAGCACCAGAACAGCTAGGTAGAGGGGAGTGGGGAAAAAAATGGTACCCACCAGCACTTTCATCCCTGAAGAAAGTCCCAACGGATCTCTTCCCCTCCAGGACACAGGCAATGAATCTCCTTTACATATAACTCATGAGCTTTATCAAACTGACACGTCTATGCTGGGCCTTGGAGTGAGATTGTGCACATGACCTCAAAATCCCAATTTCCTACTGTCCTTTGGCTCTCCTGGAAATAGAGCTCACTGGTTTTCAAAGCTAGACATTATTGGGGCTCATCTTCCAAATGCAGGTCCTCCAGGCTTGGGAGCCTAATGTGGGGCTCAGATCCCCCCCCCCCCCCCACCGCCATTCCTCAGGGAGAGCCTCTACAGTTGTGATATCCCTCCCATTTGCAGACTGCTGAGTCAGGGGTGTGGGTCCTGACTACTCAGCATCTCCACCCCTCCCACCCACCTCAATGTTGCTTTTCCTTTATACCCTTAATTGTGTAAAATATGTTCTTCCAGGCCTCAGGTCATTCTCAGAGAGGGATTGTTCTATATGTAGTTGTAGTTTTCATGTTTCCGTGGGAGAAGGTGAGCTTTTTCCTACTCCACCATTTTGATCCAGCTCTCTGGCGTTACTGTAGATGTTTTCTAAGTTTGTCTTATAATGAATTCTTTAGTGCATGTCATGGATAGGCACTCTCCATCCATTCCAACCTGTTTCGAGAGCCTTCCTGCACTGGTGAGTCCAAAAAGATAAAGTCTGCATTTCCTAGACTCACTTATAGCTAGGGATCAGAGTATTTAGGTTCTACCTTTTTGGCGCCTTCATGTGAGACTTAGAATGTGGAAAGTAAGATAGAGGTCGTTTTTCTGTGGCTTCTATTGTCCCTGCTGTCTTGCACCATTGTGGAGGTGTGTGGTTTATCTGAGGCAGCCTCCCCATCTTGACTCTTCCCTGAATGTGCTACTTCCTCATCTTAGAAAAGGGAGGAGCCGTCCTCATAACCTGTATCATGCCTCTTCAAATCATCCGAGTTGGCTCAAGCTAGAGTTTCTTTCCTGATGGTTCTAAAAATCATTTAACAACTTACTTTTTTTAAAAGATTTTATATATTTATTTGATAGAGACACAGCAAGAGAGGGAACACAAGCAGGGGGAGTGGGAAAAGCAGGCTTCCCGCTAGGCAGGGAGCCCGAAGCAGGGCTTGATCCCAGGACCCTGGGATCATGACCTGAGCCAAAGGCAGACGCTTAATGACCGAGCCACCCAGGTGTCCCTAACAACTTATTTAAAAAAAAAAAAATCCCCTTTGCTTAAACTAACCACAGTGGATTCTGTGCCCTTTCATGAAGCCCTGGCCAGCATAGTCTCTCATAAACATTTCATTTTCCAGTTCACATCTATTACCTTGGCCAAGAATTCTATTATTTCATAAGATTTTTCTGACATTCAATTCAATTTTTTTGTTCTTTGTTTTCATTATTGGTATTAGCCCACCTTGTCATAGTCATTTACCATTCATACTATTTTGGTCTTTTAAAATAATGTACCTAATAAATGTATTAGCAAGCTATTATTTCTATTTCCTTAGTATTACTTAGCTAAAGAATATACTGTCAATTCCTTTCAGTGCTCCTTTAACTCATCAACCTTAAACATGTTTTTGCAGACTTCCTTTTTTCTAGGATAGAGGATCACAACGTTAAACCAAATGTCCTTCTAAGACTTAAAGAAAACACAAAAAGCTGTTATTTTCATCTCTTGTTATTGTTATTTAAACATATATTTTCCACTTAACTCAGCACTAAAAAGATTTTATCATATGTGAACTTACCCTTAAATCCTTTTTTCTCTAATCCAGATACTGATTATATGCAAAATTCCACCTCCCCATTTTACCCTTCTCTCTCCTTAGGCAACACACACCCAAATGCTTTTTTAAAAGAGCTTTTTGTAACTACAGATTAAATAAAGTTAAGTACTGATAGTGTGTGTGTACACAAAATGATATATTTTTGTTTTATTTCTGATCATTCTTGTGGATAAGTATATAAGAATTTGCATGTAAGAGACAATATCTGTTTATTTAAAGCATCTATTCCAACATAATAAATATCTTTGTTGAAGTTTTAAAGATGATGTTACAAACAACATTTAAAAACCTTTTACAAATAACTTATTTTCTTAAAAGTCACTGAAGTAAGTAGCATATGAAACTGACATTTTTAAAGTGAGGCATGGTGGAGGTGGCAGAATCACTCCCTCAGCTCCTGGGACACTGAGCTACTGATTTTTCTTTTGTACTGATTTTAAGTCCAGTAATTTTATTGCATCTGTTTCAGCAGATAACCCTCCCAGGCTGCTCCATCTTTAGGAGGCCTCTAGTCTTGCCTTGGGCATATGAGAAAGGTTTTTAAAGCTTTTATCTACTAATTATTTTTCTACTATGCTAGTTGCTTTTCAGCATTATTTAATTTCTGAGTTCACCAAAAACAATGTCTCTCAGATAATTTTCCTCCAGCCGTATCATTTGCATGTGGCAAGTCATGTTATTTTTTTTCATAAATTTCATTTATATCTACCTGCCTTGAATTTTTGAGTCATTGCTACTATTTTTAACATCTCATAAGCATTATAGCATTATGCTCCTTGTGGGTCACTAATGTTGTTAAATATTTTCCTTGTTATCAGATTCCCAGTTCCCTTTCAATCCATATGCTTATTTTTAATCCAAACTCCTTTTAAAGTAACTTTTGTTATTAAAACAGTCTCTTTTTTAAAAAAAATTTTAAGGGAGACCTGGGTGGCTCAGTTGGTTAAGCATCTGACTTTTGGTTTTGGCTCCAGTCATGATCTCAGGTGGTGAGATGGAGCCCAGTGACAAGCTCTGTGCTGAGTGAGGAGCCTGCTTAAGATTCTTTCTCCCTGGGGCGCCTGGGTGGCTCAGTCGTTAAGCGTCTGCCTTCGGCCCAGGTCATGGTTCCAGGGTCCTGGGATCGAGTCCCACATCGGGCTCCCTGCTCAGCGGGAAGCCTGCTTCCCCTCTCCCACTCCCCCTGCTTGTGTTCCCTCCACCGCTGTCTCTCTCTTTAAAAAAAAAAAAAGTTTCTTTCTTCCTCTCCCTCACTCACACACATACACTGTCTCTAAAAAAAAAAAAATTTTTGAACAATCTCTTTTAATGTTATTTTACATACATAAATAGAAAAACAATGATATTCTTTTTATCTACCATTTTTTTAAATGTTTGAAAAGCTGTGATATGCCGAATGATGACAGGAGATGCATGGGTAGTCACCTTGCCTTTACATTATCTTCTAGAACAGCATTTCCCAAACCACACACAATCCTAGTGAACTGCAGAACCCTAGAGGTCCAGGAGAAGTTATTACGTGCCTGAAAAAATAACTGTCTTAGTCTGTTTGGGCTGCTATAACAAAACACCAAAGACTTATGTGTCTTATAAAATGCAAACATTCACTTCTCGCAGTTCCAAAGGCTGGGAAGTCCAAGATCATGGTGCCAGCAGATTTGGTGTTTAGTGAGGCTTTCTAGTTCATAGATAACACCTTCTCACTGTGTTCTCATTTAGTGGAAGGTGTTAGGGGGCTCTCTGGGATCTCTTTTTTAATCTCACCAATCCCATTCGTGAGGGCTCCACCCCTGTGACCTAATTACCTCCCAAAGACCCCACCTCCTAATACCATTACATTGGGCATTAGGATTTCAACATATGAATTTGGGGAGGACACAAAAATTAAAACTGCAGCAGTAACTGATACTAATGATGGTACTATTTTTAAGTTGAAAGAAAAAAAGACTTTTATAGTGTCAGAAAAAAATACCAAATACATTTTATATAGTTATCTCAAAAGTTATCAGATGCGTAACTAGATTCTTTACTGGTGCTCCCTTCGGCAGCACATATACTAAAATTGGAACAATTACTATTTACTGAACTGGTTATTGGGAAAACTTCAGTAAAGAAAACAAACTCAGGTTGTTATACATGCTATGGAGAAATATATAGTACCAAGAAAGTAATAGAGAGTGCCAGGGGTGCGGGTGGGTTTGGTGTTTTTAGGTGGCATAGGGAAGACCAATCTGATATGAGACTTGAGAGCAAAGGAGGTCTGGGGAAAGAGCAGACAGAGGGAAAAATTGTGTAAAGGCTCCAAGTTGGGAGCATCTTTGATGTGTTTAAGGAAGAGTAAGGAGGGCTGTATGGCTGGAGCTGAGTGAGGTAGAAGATGAAGTCAGAGAAGTAGTCAAAGGCAAAGTGTTACAGGTCCATCATTACGAAGAACTTTGGATTTTGCTTTGAATGGGATGAGAAACCACTGGAGAATTTTGAGTTGAGAGCTGACATGATCTAACTAACTTTTTAAGATAATTACACTTTCCCATTTAAAAGCACTGCTTTCAAAATATAGAAAGTCTAACCTTAGAATATTATTATCCACATCTGTAGACAACGATTGCATAAATCACAATAAATTCTAAATGTAAATATATCTTTATTGGATATATTCATATCCAATAAATAGAATTAAGTGTTGTTGTTACTGTTTTCCAATGTTCCAATATTGGAATTCAGTGTTGTTGTTTTTTTTTACTTCATCTTTTATTCTTCTTTTGGCAAACATCAGATAACATGAGCAAAACTATGTTGCTTACTATAGTTACATACATTCTTTTTTGCTTTATATAAGCTGGTAAACATATGTAAGTGGATAAAATTCTTGGCTAAAGACATATTCCAAAACTCTGACATATACTTTACTGAGTTAGGAGAAAAGAAAGCTTATGAAATTTCCATTAGACCATAAACATACAGCAAACTAAATTAGTATGTGCTGTTTTTAAATTAACATCTGCCATTTTTTAAAGACTTCAATTTTTGGTTACAGCTAAAATGATTTTTATGTGAAGGTTTATGAAAGAACAGAAGCTGACCACACAAATCTTACTCATAACCATACTGGCCATTTAAAAATAAAAAATAATAAAAATAAATCTATAATCGAGAAAATTCCACTTATTAGAAAAAAACAGCTACCAACAAGTTATTTCAAATATAGATAGATGGCATTTATAATAACTAGATTTCATGATACCTGCTTTATTTTTTATTTATTTATTTTAGAGCCCATGCAAGCAGGGGGAGGGGCAGAGGAAGTGAATCTCAAGCAGACTCCCTGCTGAGCACAGAGCCCCACGTGGGGCTCGATCTCACAATCCTGAGATCACAACCTGAGCCAAAATTGAGTCAGACACTTAACCGACTGAGCATCCCAGGTGCCCCTTGTTTTATTACTTTGTAATGCTTAATTTTAATTTTAAAGTAACAGATTACTTCATAATAAAGCCAAACCATTTAACTTTTTATAATTTAATTTTTTAGTAAATTTCAGGCCCAAAAACATCAGATCAAGGATTGCAGAACAATCAGCCTTCAGAACATATTTTCTTTGGCAGACAAAATAGTTTTTCATCTTTTGAATTGGAATACCTTCGTGCAATACCTACTTGTCCTAGCTGGCCACAGTCCCTACCAGCTTCCCACATTATTACCAGCTGGGCATGAGAGACTAACACCCATTTTTAATATTATAAAACCCAATATTTACTTACAAACATTAGTTGCATTCATAGAGCAAAAGTTCAGATATTATAAACTTGATGCTAAATCTTAATACATATTCCTAATTTGGGAAAAATAGATCAAACCAAAAGATCTCGTTTTCATTTTCATAACACGTAGAACTAAGTGTTTTTTTTTTTTATTATGTTAATCACCATACTTTACATCATTGGTTTTTGATGTAGTGATCCATGATTCATTGTTTGCGTATAACAGCCAGTTCTCCATTCAATATGTGCCCTTTTTAATACCCATCACCAGGCTAACCCATCCCCCCAACCCCTCCCCTCCAGAACCCTCAGTTTGTTTCTCAGACTCCATAGTCTCTCATGATTCGTCTCCCCCTCCGATTTCCCCCCCTTCATTTTACCGTTCCATTTAACTTCTTTTTTTTAACATATAATGTATTATGTGTTTCAGAGGTACAGGTCTGTGATTCAACAGTCTTACACAATTCACAGCACTCACCATAGCACATACCCTCCCCAATGTCTATCACCTAGCCACCCCATCCCTCCCACCCCCCACCACTCCAGTAACCCTCAGTTTGTTTCCTGAGATTAAGAATTCCTCATATCAGTGAGATCATATGATACTTGTCTTTCTCTGATTGACTTATTTCGCTGAGCATAATACCCTCCAGTTCCATCCACGTCATTGCAAATGGCAAGATTTCATTCCTTTTGATGGCTGCATAATATTCCATTGTGTGTGTGTGTGTGTGTGTGTGTGTATACATATATAGAGATAGATAGATATAGATATAGATATAGATATATAGATATAGATATAGATACCATATCTTCTTTATCCATTCATCTGTTGATGGACATCTTGGCTCTTTCCATAGTTTGGCTATTGTAGACATTGCTGCTATAAACATCGGGGTGCACGTAGCCCTTCGGATCACTACATTTGTATCTTTGGGGTAAATACCCAGTAGTACAATTGCTGGGTCATAGGGTAGCTCTGTTTTCAATATTTTGAGGAACCTCCATACTGTTTTCCAGAGTGGCTGCATCAGTTTGCATTCCCACCAACAGTGTAGGAGGGTTCCCCTTTCTCCACATCCCCGCCAACATCTATCATTTCCTGACTTGTTCATTTTAGCTGTTCTGACTGGTGTGAGGTGATAGCTCATTGAGGTTTTGATTTGGATTTCCCTGATGCCGAGCGATGTTGAGCACTTTTTCATGTGTCTATTGGCCATTTGGATGTCTTCGTTGCAGAAATGTCTCTTCATGTCTTCTGCCCATTTCTTGATTGGATTAGTTGTTCTTTGGGTGTTGAGTTTGATAAGTTCTTTATAGATTTTGGATACTGGCCCTTTATTTGATATATCATTTGCAAATATCTTCTCCCATTCTGTCGGTTGTCTTTTGGTTTTGTTGACTGTTTCCTTTGCTGTGCAAAAGCTTTTTATCTTGATGAAGTGCCAATAGTTCATTTTTGGCCTTGCTTCCCTTGCCTTTGGCGATCTTTATAGGAAGAAGTTGCTGTGGCTGAGGTTGAAGAGGTTGCTGCCTGTGTTCTCCTCAAGGATTTTGATGGACTCCTGTCTCACATTTAGGTCTCTCAACCATTTTGAGTCTATTTTTGTGTGTGGTGTAAGGAAATGGTCCAGTTTCATTTTTCTGCATGTGCCTGTCCAATTTTCCCAACACCATTTGTTGAAGAGACTTTTTTCCATTGGACATTCTTTCCTGCTTTGTCGAAGATTAGTTGACCATAGAGTTGAGGGTCCATTTCTGGGCTCTCTGTTCTGTTCCATTGATCTATGTGTCTGTTTTTGTGCCAGGACCATACTCTCTTGATGATTATAGCTTTATAATAGAGCTTGAAGTCCAGAAATGTGATGCCACCGGCTGTGCTTTTCTTTTACAACATTCCTCTGGCTATTCGGGGTCTTTTCTGGTTCCATACAAATTTTAGGATTATTTGTTCCATTTCTTTGAAAAAAGTGCATGGTATTTTGATAGGGATTGCATTAAATGTGTAGATGGTTCTAGGTAGCATTGACATCTTCACAATATTTGTTCTTCCAATCTGTGAGCATGGAACATTTTTCCATTTCTTTCTGTCTTCCTCAATTTCTTTCATGAGTATTTTATAGTTTTCTGAGTATAGATCCTTTGCCTCTCTGATTAGATTTATTCCTAGGTATCTTATGGTTTTGGGTGTAATTGTAAATGGGATCGACTCCTTAATTTCTCTTTCTTCTGTCTTGTTGTTGGTGTATAGGAATGCCACTGATTTCTGTGCATTGATTTTGTATCCTGCCACTTGACTGAATTCCTGTATGAGTTCTAGCAGTTTTGGGGTGGCGTCTTTTGGGTTTTCCACATAAAGTATCATCTCATCTGCAAAGAGGGAGAGTTTGACTTCTTTTTTGCCAATTCAGATGCCTTTGATTTCTTTTTGTTGTCTGATTACTGTGGTTAGGATTTCTAATACTATGTTGAACAACAGTGGTGATAGTGGACATCCCTGCCGTGTTCCTGACGTTAGGGGGGAAAGCTCTCAGTTTTTCCCCATTGAGAATGATATTCGCTGTGGGGTTTTCATAGATGGCTTTTATGATATTGAGGTATGTACCCTCTATCCCTACACTCTGAAGAGTTTTAATCAAGAAAGGATGCTGTACTTTGTCAAAAGCTTTTTCTGCATCTATTGAGAGGATCATATGGTTCTTGTTCTTTCTTTTATTAACGTATTGTATCACACTGATTGATTTGCAGATGTTGAACCAACCTTGCAGCCCAGGGATAAATCCCACTTGGTCATGGTGAATAATCCTTTTAATGTACTGTTGGATCCTATTGGCTAGTATTTTGGTGAGAATTTTTGCATCCAGGTCCATCAAGGATATTGGTCTGTAATTCTCCTTTCTGATGGGGTCTTTGTCTGGTTTTGGAATCAAGGTAATGCTGGCCTCATAAAACGAGTTTGGAAGTTTTCCTTCCATTTCTACTTTTTTGGAACAGTTTCAGAAGAATAGGTATTAAATCTTCTTTAAATGTTTGGTAGAATTCCCCTGGGAAGCCATCAGGCCCTGGACTCTTGTTTGTTGGAAGATTTTTGATGACTGCTTCAATTTCCTTAGTGGTTATAGGTCTGTTCAGGTTTTCTATTTCTTCCTGGTTCAGTTTTGGTAGTTGATACATCTCTAGGAATGCATCCATTTCTTCCAGGTTATCTAATTTGCTGGCATATAGTTGCTCATAATATGTTCTTATAATTGTTTGTATTTCTTTCGTGTTGGTTGTGATCTCTCCCCTTTCATTCATGATTTTATTTATTTGGGTCATTTCTCTTTTCTTTTTGATAAGTCTGGCCAGGGGTTTATCATTCTTGTTAATTCTTTCAAAGAACCAGCTCCTAGTTTCGTTGATTTGTTCTACTGTTCTTTTGGTTTCTATTTCATTGATTTCTGCTCTCATCTTTATTATTTCTCTTCTCCTGCTGGGTTTAGGCTTTACTTGTGGTCCTTTCTCCAGCTCCTTTAGGTGTAGGGTTAGGTTGTCCGTGGGAGACCTTTCTTGTTTCTTGGGAGAGGCTTGTATTGCTATATACTTTCCTCTTAGGACTGCCTTTGCTGCATCCCAAAGATTTTGAACAGCTGTGTTTTCATTTTCATTTGTTTCCATGAATTTCTTTAATTCTTCTTTATTTTCCTCGTTGACCCATTCATTCTTTAGTAGGATGCTCTTTAGCCTTCATGTATTTGAGTTCTTTCCGACTTTCCTCTTGCAATGGAGTTCTAGTTTCAAAGATTGTGGTCCAAAAATATGCAGGGAATGGTCCCAATCTTTTGGTACCAGTTGAGACCTGATTTGTGACCCAGATTGTGATCTATTCTGGAGAATGTTCCATGGGCACTAGAGAAGAATGTGTATTCTGTTGCTTTGGGATGGAATGTTCTGAATATATCTGTGAAGTCCATTTGGTCCAGTGTGTCATTTGAAGTCTTTATTTCCTTGTTGATCTTTTGCATAGATGATCTGTCCATTTCTGTGAGGGGGGTGTTAAAGTTGCCTACTATTATTGTAGTCTATGTGTTTATATGCTTTTGTTATTAATTGGCTTATATAATTGGCTGCCCCCATGTTAGGGGCATAGATATTTACAATTGTTAGATCTTCTTGTTGGATAGACCCTTTAAGTATGATATAGTGTCCTTCCTCATCTCTTATTATAGTCTTTGGTTTAAAATCTAATTTGTCTGATATAAGGATTGCCACCCAGCTTTCTTTTAGTGTCCATTAGCATGGTAAATGGTTTTCCACCCCTTCACTTTCAATCTAGAGGTGTCTTTGGGTCTAAAATGAGTCTCTTGCAGACAGCATATTGATGGGTCTTCTTTTTTTATCCAATCTGATAGCCTGTGTCTTTTGATTGGGGCATTTAGCCCATTTACATTCAGGGTAACTATTGAAAGATATGAATTTAGTGCCATTGTATTGCCTGTAAGGTGACTGTTACTGTAGATTTTCTCTGTTCCTTTCTGGTCTTTGTTACTTTTGGGTTCATTCTTTGCTTAGAGGACCCCTTTCAATATTTCTTGTAGGTCTGGTTTGGTGTTCGCAAATTCCTTTAGTTTTTGTTTGTCCTGGAAGCTTTTTCTCTCTCCTTCTCTTTTCAATGACAGCCTAGCTGGATATAGTATTCTTGGCTGCATATTTTTCTCATTTAGTGCTCTGAAGATATCATGCCAGTCCTTTCTGGCCTGCCAGGTCTCTGTGGATAGGTCTGTTGCCAGTCTAATGTTTCTACCATTGTAGGTCACAAATCTCTTGTACCGAGCTATTTTCAGGATTTTCTCTTTGTCTCTGAGACTCCTCGGTTTTACTATTAGATGTCGGGGTGCTGACCTATTTTTATTGATTTTGAGGCAAGGGTTCTCTGTGCCTCCTATTTTTTGATGCCTGTTTCCTTCCCCAAATTAGGGAACTTCTCTACTATAATTTGCTCCAATATACCTTCTGCCCCTCTCTCTCTTTCTTCTTCTTCTGGGATCCCAATTGTTTCATCATATGGTATCCCTTATCTCTTGAATTCTGCCCTCATGATCCAGTAGTTGTTTATCTCTTTTTCTCAGCTTCTTCATTTTCCATCATTTGGTCTTCTATATCAATAATTTCTCTTCTGCCTCATTTATCCTAGCAGTTAGAGCCTCCATTTTTTATTGCACCTCATTAATAGCCTTTTTGATTTTGACTTCGTTAGATTTTAGTTCTTTTATTTCTCCAGAAAGGGATTCTCTAATATCTTCCATGCTTTCTTCAAGCCCAACTAGTATCTTTAAAATCGTCATTCTGAACTCTAGTTCTGACGTCTTACTAATGTCCATATTGGTTAGGTACCTGGCAGTCGGTACTGCCTCTTGTTCTTTTTTTTTTGAGGTGCTTTTTCCATCTTGTCATTTTGTCCAGAAGAGAATAGATGAATGAGAGAACAAAATGCTAACAGTGTAACAGTGACCCCAGAAAAATATACACTAAAAAAATCAGAAGAGACCTGAAACTGGGGGGAAAGAAATGGAAAGAAAGAAAAAAGAAAAAAAAAAGTAATAGAAAAAGATTTTTAAGAATATGATCAGATATGATCAGGCTGGTGCAAAAATCAGTGCCACACACTAGATTTTGGGCGTAATTTGGTCTGTTAGAAGAAAGTGCCTCCCAAAATTTTAAAGAAAGTAAAACTTATATATGTACAAAAATAAGGGTAAATACGATGAAGGGATGGAATAGGACTGTAAAGATGAGAATTATAAAAGATTTTATAAAAGGAATTGATAACTTGGTTGAAAAAAGAAAGAAGAGGAATTAAAAAAAAAAATAAAGAAAGGGAGAAAATGTGATCAGGCAGGAGACCAAAACAAAGCCATACACTAGAGATTTAGGGTATATTTTGGTCTGTTAGAAGAAACTGTATCCCAAAATTTTAAAGAGAGAACAACTTTTATATATATATATACCAAAAATAAGGTTAACTACTATGAAGGGATA
The DNA here is from genome assembly GCF_002201575.2 of Neomonachus schauinslandi. Lineage (NCBI taxonomy): Eukaryota > Metazoa > Chordata > Mammalia > Carnivora > Phocidae > Neomonachus > Neomonachus schauinslandi. The sequence goes on along the minus strand of NC_058406.1, from coordinate 123,983,649 downwards.
GAATATGACTCTAAAAATGAAAAATAAAGAATTTTTTAAAAGGGGTTGATAAGACGTTGGTTGAAAAAGGGAAAAAGAAAAAGAAAAAAAGAAAGAAGAAAAGAAAATTAAAAATTTTAACTTTGAAAGACTAAAGAATCAGGGTGGGGAAAAGCCATGAATTGTGTGTGCAGTATTCCCCTAGCACTGGAGTTCTGCCATTCTCATACCAGTAAACTTGGTCTTGGCTGGCTGTTCTTGCTGATCTTCTGGGGGAGGGGCCTGTTGCCATGGTTCCCAAATGTCTTTGCCAGAGGCGGATTGCCCCGCCCTTGCCAGGACCGGGCTAAGGAATCTGCTCGGGTTTGCTCTCCAGAGGTTTTGTTCCCTGCAAACTTTCCGTACAGTTTTGGAGGATGAGAGTGAAAATGGTGGCCTTCCAGTCTCCACCCCAGAGATGCCTAGAACCTGGGGCCCCACTCCTCAGTGAGCCCCCAGAGAAAAGCAGTCAGTCACTCCCATCTCCCCGGTCTCCAGCCACACTCCATGCTCACCCGGCCTGTGACCAAGTGTTTCTATCTCTGGCACGTGACCCCATGTGGAGTCTCCAAACCCAGCAGATCCCTGCGGTGCGCTCCCACACCGCTCCTCCTGGGGGGAGGAAGGGGAGTCTCCCCGGATCTGCCGTTTGTTGGGTCCCTGCTGGAAGAGCAGTGGCCCGACTGTGCCGCGGATCACGGTTTATGGCAACCGCGAGCTGAGAGCCCACTCCTCGGCTCCGTCTCTGCAGCCGGCTTCTCTGCTCTGATACCTGGGAGCTCTGCCCCACTCAGGCATCCCCAGTCTTTCTGTGACCCCAGGTGTCCTGAGACCACATTGTCCCGGCAAGGGTTCCACCCCCTGCTCAGCCACTGGAGCGACGTCCCTCAGCGGAGCAGACATCTGAAAGTTCCAATTTTGTGGTCTGCAGCTCTATCACTTGCCAGTAGCGGCTGACAGAGGCCCCCTCCCCCACCGTCTATCCTCCAAAATATCGCCTTAGATTCACATCTCCTCACGTCCTACCTTCCAGAAAGTGGTCACTTTTCTGTTCAGAGAGTTGTTGCTCTTCTTTTCTTCAATCTCCTGTTGAGTTCATAGGTGTTCAGAATGGTTTGATCCCTATCTAGCTGAATTTCTGGGACCAGAAGAAATTTAGGTCTCCTACTCCTCCACCATTTTGTTCCTCCTTCGAACTAAGTGTTTTTTAAAAGGAACCAAAATAAAGATAAGCAACCATGCAAGAAAAAAAGGTTTCAGTAAAAGAAGCAGAAAAGTTTTGCTATTGTTTTTATAGAAACACTTCAGAATCAAACATTACATAATAAAAATAATTTTTTTTAATTTGAAGATCTCATTGGCTTTATTGAGTGATTCATGAATCGGGCAGCATCCAGATTGCAATAAGAGGGAGCTCTCAATAAAAATAATTTTTAAGAGTCTATATAAAATGTGAAGAAAATCTCCAAGACTCTAGAAGTTAACATTTTTTTAAAAGTCATAATTCATGAAAATAAACCAACATGATAAAATGGGGAACCGCCTAGTAATCAAAAACATTAAAATAAAACAAGATAACATTTCATCTATTTTTTTAATTTTTTTTAATTTTATTATGTTAGTCACCATACATCATTAGTTTTTGATGTGGTGATCCACAATACATTGTTTTTGTATAACAACCAGTGCTCCATGAAATACGTGCCCTCCTTAATACCCATCACCAGGCTAACGCATCCCCTCCCCTCCCCTCTAAAACCCTGTTTGTTTCTCAGAGTCCATAGTGTCTCATAGTTCATCTCTCCCTCTGATTCCCCCCCCCTTCATTTTTCCCTTCCTTCTCCTAATGTCCTCCATGCTATTCCTTATGTTCCACAAATAAGTGAAGCCATATGATAATTGACTTTCTCTGCTTGACTTATTTCACTTAGCATAATCTCCTACAGTCCCGTCCATGTTGATGTAAAAGTTGGGTATTCATCCTTTCGGATGCTGAGTAATATTCCATTGTATATATGAACCACATCTTCTTCATCCATTCATCTGTTGAAGGGCATCTCAGCTCTTTCCACAGTTTGGCTATTGCAGACATTGCTGCTATGAACATTGGGGTGCATATGGCCCTTCTTTTCACTACCTCTGTGTCTTTGGGGTAAATACCCAGGAGTGCAATTGCTGGCTCATAGGGTAGATCTATTTTTAATTTTTTGAGGAACCTCCCTACTGTTTTCCAAAGTGGCTGTACCAATGTGCATTTCCACCAACAATGTAAGAGGGATCCCCTTTCTCCACAACCTCTCCAACATTTGTTGTTTCTTTCCCTGTCCATTTTTGCCACTCTAGCTGGTGTAAGGTGGTATCTCAATGTGGTTTTGATTTGAATTTCCCTTATGGCTAATGATGAACATTTTTTCATGTGTCTGTTAGCCATTTCTTCTTCAGAGAAGTGTCTGTTCATGTTTTCTGCCCATTTATTGACTTGATTATTTGTTTTTTGGGTGTTGAGTTTGAGAAGTTCTTTATAGATCTTGGATACCAGCCCTTTATCTGAAGTGTCATTTGCAAATAACTTCTCCCATTCTGTGGGTTGCCTCTTTATTTTGTTGACTGTTTCCTTCGCTATGCAGAAGCTTTTTATCTTGATGAAGTCCCAAAAATTCATTTTTGCTTTGTTTCACTAGCTTTTGGAGATGTATCTTGAAAGAAGTTGCTGTGGCCGATTTCAAAGAGGTTACTGCTTATGTTCTCCTCTAAGATTTTGATAGATTCCTGTCTCACATTGAGGTCTTTCATCCACTTTGAGTTTATCTTTGTGTATGGTGTTAGAGAATGGTCGTTTCATTCTTCTGCATGTGGCTGTCCAATTTTCCCAGCACCATTTATTGAAGAGACTGTCTTTTTTCCATTGCATGTTTTTCCTGCTTTGTTGAAGATTATTTGACCATAGAGTTGAGGGTCCATATCTGGGTTCTCTATTCTGTTCCATTGGTCTATATGTCTGTTTTTGTGCCAGTACCATGCTGTCTTGGTGATCAAAGCTTTGTGATATAGCTTGAAATCGGGCAACGTGATGCCCCCAGCTTTGTTTTTCTTTTTCAACATTTCCTTGGAGATTCAGGGTCTTTTCTGATTCCATACAAAGTTTAGGATTGTTTGTTCCAGCACTTTGAAAAATGTCATTGGAATTTTGATCGGGATGGCATTGAAGGTATAGATTACTCTGGGTAGCACAGACATTTTAACAATGTTTATTCTTCTGATCCATGAGCATGGAATATTTTTCCATCTTCTTGTGTCTTCTTCAATTTCTTTCATGAGTGTTTTGCAGTTCCTAGAGTATAGATCTTTTACCTCTTTGGTTAGGTTTATTCCAAGGTATCTTATAGTTTTTGGTGCTACTGTAAATGGAATCGTTTCTCTAATTTCTCTTTCTACAGTTGCATTGTTAGTGTATAAGAAAGCAACTGATTTCTGTGCATTGATTTTGTATCCTGCCACATTACTGAATTGCTGGATGAGTTCTAGTAATTTAGGGGTGGAGTCTTTTGGGTTTTCCACATAAAGTATCATGTCGTCTGCGAAAAGAGAGAGTTTGTCATCTTTGCCAATTTGAATACCTTTTATTTCTTTTTGTTGTCTGATTGCTGTTGCTAGGACTTCTAGTACTATGTTGAACAATAGTGGCGAGAGTGGACATCCTTGACCTGTTCCTGATCTTAAGGAAAAGGCTCTCAGCTTTTCTCCATTGAGGATGATATTTGCTGTGGGTTTTTCATAGATGGATTCTATGAATTTGAGGAATGTTCCCTCTATCCCTATACTCTGAAGAGTTTTAATCAGGAAAGAATGTTGTATTTTGTCAAATGCTTTTTCTGCATCAATTGAGAGGACCATATGGTTCTTCTCTCTCTTCTTATTAATGTGTTCTATCACATTGATTGATTTGCAAATGTTGAACCACGCTTGCATCCCGGGGATAAATCCCACTTGGTCGTGGTGGATGATCCTTTTAATGTATTGTTGGATCCTATTAGCTAGGATTTTGTTGAGGATTTTGGAATCCATATTCATCAGGGATATTGGTCTGAAAGTCTCCTTTTTGATGGGGTCTTGGCCTAGTTTGGGGATTAAGATAATGCAGGCCTCAGAATGAGTTTGGAAGTTTTCCTTCTGTTTCTATTTTTTGAAACAGCTTCAGGAGAATAGGTATTATTTCTTCCTTGAATGTTTGGTAGAATTCCCCAGGGAATCCATCAGGCCCTGGACTCTTGTTTTTTGGGAGGTTTTTGGTCACTGCTTCAGTCTCGTTACTGGTTTTTGGCCTATTCAGGTTGTCAATTTCTTCCTGTTTCAGTCTTGGCAGCTTATAGGTTTCCAGGAAGGCCTCCATTTCATCCAGATTGCTCAGTTTATTGGCATATAGTTGTTGATAATAATTTCTAGTAATTGTTTCTATTTCCTTGGTGTTAGTCGTGATCTCTCCCCTTTCATTCATAATTTTATTAATTTGGGTCCTTTCTCTCTTCTTTTGGATAAGCCTGGCCAGTGGTTTATCAATCTTACTAATTCTTTCATAGAACCAGCTTCTAGTTTCATTGATCTGATCTACTGTGTTTCTGGTTTCTAATTCATTGATCTCTGCTCTAATCTTAATTATTTCTCTTCTAATGCATGCCTTAGGCATCGTTTCTTGCTTTTTTTTTCTAGTTCTTTAAGGTGTAGAGTTAGTTGGTGAATTTGGGATTTTTCTATTTTTTTGAGTGAGGCTTGGATGGCTATGTATTTCCCCCTTAGGACCACCTTTGCAGTATCCCATAGGTTTTGGACCAATGTGTTTTCGTTCTCATTGGTTTCCATGAATTGTTTAAGTTCTTCTTTGATTTCCTGGTTGACCCAAACATTCTTGAGCAGAGTGGTCTTTAGCTTCCAAGTGTTTGAATTTCTGCCAAATTTTTTTCTTGTGATTGAGTTCCAATTTTAGAGCATGTGGTCTGAGAATATGCAGGGAATAATCTCAATCTTTTGGGATCAGTTGAGACCTGATTTGTAACCCAGTATGTGGTCTATTCTAGAGAAAGTTCCATGTGCACTTGAGAAGAATGGGTATTCTGTTGTTTTAGGGTGGAATGTTCTGTAAATATCTATGAGGTCCATCTGGTCCAGTGTATCATTCAAAGCTCTTGTTTCCTTGTTGATTTTCTGCTTAGATGATCTGTCCATTGCTGAGAGTGGAATATTGAGGTCTCCTACAATTAACGTATTGTTATCAATATGACTCTTTATTTGGTTAACAGTTGGCTTATGTAGATGGCTTCTCCCATGTTGGGGGCACAGATATTTACAACTGTTAGATCTTCTTGTTGGATAGACCCTTTAAGAATGGTATAGTGTCCTTCTGTGTCTCTAACTACAGTCTTTAGTTTAAAATCTAATTTGTCTGATATAAGAATTGCTACCCCAGCTTTCTTTGGAGGTCTGCTGGTATGGAAGATGGATCTCCATCCCTTCACTTTCAGTCTGGATATATCTTTAGGTTCAAAATGAGTCTCTTGTAGACAGCATATGGATGAGTCCTGTCTTTTTATCCAATCTGCAACTCTATGCCATTTTATGGGAGTGTTTAGGCCATTCAAGTTGAGAGTGATTATTGAAAGATATGAATTAATTTTCATTATGCTGCCTGTGAAGATGTTGTTTTTACAGATTGTCCCTGTAAATTTCTGTTGTAGATCACTCTTGGGGTCTTTCTCCTTTTATAGAACCCCCCTTAATATTTCTTGCAGGGCCGGCTTAGTGGTCACATATTCTTTCAGTTTCTGCCAGTCTTGGAAGCTCTGCATCTCTCCATCCATTCTAAATGAAAGCCTTGCCAGATAAAGTATTCTTGGCTGCATGTTCTTCTCATTTAGTACCCTGAATATGTCTTGCCAGGCCTTTCTAGCTTTTCAGGTCTCTGTGGATAGGTCTGACATTATTCTGATGTTCCTCCCTCTGTACATAAGGAATCTCTTAGCCCTAACTACCCTTAAGATGGTTTCCTTGGTTCTAAGATTTGCAAGTTTTACTATTACATGCCAGGGTGTTGGCCTGTTTTCCTTGATCTTGGGAGGGGTCTTCTCTGCCTCTAGGACATGAATGTTTGTTTCATTCCCCAGATGAGGGACGTTCTCAGCTACAATTTGCTCAAATATATCTTCTAGTCCTCTCTCTCTCTCCACTCCTTCCGGGATTCCAATAATTCTGACATTGGAACGTTTCATGGTGTCACTTATTTCTCTGACTCTATTTTCATGGATTCTGTGTTGTTTTTCCCTGGCCTCATCTTTCCCTTTTTATCTATTAAATTGTCTTCCAGATCACTAATTTGTTCTTCTGCCTCACTTACCCTAGCTGCTAGATTATCTAGATTAGATTGGATCTCACTGATAGCATTTTTAAAATCTGCGAATTCAGCTTTCATTTCTGCCCTTAGAGACTCTATGTTGCCATTAATTGATTTCTCCATTCTAGCTATTGTCTTCACAATTGCTAACCTGAATTCCATCTCTGACATCTTGGTTATATCTGCATCCATTTGTAAATCTGCAGCATAAGTCATAATCTCTGAGTCTTTCGTATTTTGGGCATTCCTCCTCCTAGTCATTCTGTTGATGGGTGGTTGAGGGAATGTGTAGAGTCCAAATTATTGGACAGAACCCAAGCAAGATGTACCTGTTTTCTAGGGACCTTAGGGTTGCTGGCCTTTTGTTCTCCCAACCTGTCTTCTGGGGGAGGGGCTTGCCACGCTGTTACTCATGCAACCATGTTTGGGCAGAGTTGCCCTGCCCCCTGTGGCAGGGGATGGGCTCAGCAGGAACCAGTTTTTTGGGGCTTTTGTTCTCTGGCAGCTTTCCCTGGTGGCTTTCCACATCTCTTCTGAGATTCAGAGCAGAAGAGATCGTTTCCAGCCCTCTGCCTCAGAGCAGAGAGACCGCAGTCTGTTCTTCAGTGAGCTCTCCAGGCCACACTGTCTCCATTTCTGTCCATGCCGCTATGAACTGCAGCGGCCTGGGTTGTGTGCCCCTCCGCAGCGCTCCCAGTCCTGCCTCCAGGTCGGAGCAGGTCTCTGCCCTTTGTGCCTCTAAAACTGCCAGCCACTCCCAGTTTGCACATGCCACCCCGCTGCTCTGGGTTTCCATCCCCGGGGGCTGCCCTAAAGTCCTTTCCCTGCCGCTATGGATCTGTGAGTCTGTGCCACGTCCCCAGCACATGAGGCTATTGCTCACCAGCGGTGCAGGATCCCCACAGCCAGGCTTCCTCCCGCTGCCGTTTATCCTCTGATATCTGCCTGCGGAATCACGGCTCCTCGCTTCGTACCTCAAAACCAACCGCCTGCGATATTCTGATTGTAGAGATCCATATCTATCTTCTTACATCTCAGGCTGATTTTGTGGGTGCGCAGAGTGGTCTGGTAGATATCCAGCTCAATTCTGGGAACCCGTTGGAATAAGGTCCCCTACTCCTCTGCCATCTTTTCTCCCTCCCAGCATTTCATCTATTACATTATTTCCCAGAATGCTTAATGTGATATCCTAAACTGGAAGCAGTGGTAAAACTGGGATGGCACGTGTCTCTGGGGGCATTAGAAAGCAACTTGACCAGACACTGCCACACCACCATTCATTCCTGTATTCATTTAAAAAAAAAAAAAAAGTACTGCATACATTCTATTTCCCACTCTGTGATAGGTACTTGGGAAGCAGAGACACATGCAACAGATTCTGTTCTCATCAAGTTTAAAATCTTTGAGGTTAGAGGAGGTGAAGAGAAGGAAGAGAAAGGAAAAAGAGTGGAGAAGGAAGGAAAGGAAAGGAAAAAAATGAAAACAATTTAAAAATACTATGTAGAGCTACATATGATATATATAGACATATAAATAGTACTATGGAGATACAAAGGAAGTAGGGGCCATTCTGCTTGATAAAGTAGAAAAGTCTTCATAGAAGAAACAATAGAAGATTGGAATATTAAAAACATATTCGTCATCAAGTAGACCAAACTGTAGGGCAGAAAGTAAGAAGAGCAAAGGATTCAGAGTCAAGAGGGTATTCCAGATAGGGGTAACAGGTATGTCCCTGGGACAAACATGCAGCATGAAACAGAACAGGGTGCTGTGAGGATGACAGGTGGTACTGCATGGCTGGAACAAAGGATCACTGGAAGGACTGGTGAGAGATGAGACAGGAGAAGTCCCCAGGTATCATGCATGGGGGGCACACTGAGATTCAGTGCTGTGCTGGGCCTTACAGGTTTTATTCTAGAAGCTGTGCCTTTTAAACTGAACTGAGGTTATATATACATGGAGTTCTATCACAGAGAAAGCCATAGAGAAAGCACACTTTCAGGATATATCAATTTCATTTGAGGATTTCAAAAGGAGAGTTATTTTTATGTGCGAACAAACAAATGCATAATTGAGTGGACTGAAAATTAACAAATTTATTTTTTAAATAAATTTCATTTAAAAAATGTTTAAGGTAAAACGAAGATTTCAAAAATGTTAGGGGCTTACAGTGCATGTTGATTTTGCCTGTTAGGGGTATTTTGATGGAAAGTTTGACAAACACTGGATAATTGGGAGCCTTTTAAGGGAGGAATAATTAGAAGCTTTTAAAGCTAGGAAGAAAATGACTGATCTCTGGTAGCCACTTGAGCAGGAGTGTTAGCCAAAGGTTAGTATACTACAGCAGGAAGGCAAGGTTGGAGAAGAAGGGCACATAAGAGCAGCGTCTACTTAGATCTAGATCACTTATGCACCAGTAGGATATAGGCGATGAATTTCAGAAGGAAAAGGGAAGAGTCTAGGATGACTCTATTTCTGGTAGGAGTGACTGGTGGATAGAGGTGTCATCTACCAAGATTTGGCATCTAGTGAGAGGTGAGGATTTGGTGGAAAACATGAGTCCAATTTTGAGCAGTGGATTTGAGTGTTTGTAGGAACCCTGGGAGAAGATGTACAATAGGTAACTGGATATAGACTTCGAGTATGAAAAGGGCCTCGTCTGAACATTGGGGCTTGTGGGTCCTTAGCACATGGGAAGTAGTTGAAGCTATAGGCACAGATCATATCAGCACACATGAACACTGAAAAAAGAGTCAAAGCAGGGGTGCCTGGGTGGTTCAGTCGGTTAAACGTCTGACTTCGGCTCAGGTCATGGTCTCAGGGTTCTCAGATAGAGCCCCACATCAGGCTCCCTGCTCAGTGAGGAGCCTGCTTCTCCCTCTCCCTCTGCTCCTACTCACTCTCTTTCTCTCTCAAATAAACAAACAAATAAAATCTTTAAAAAAAAAAAAAGTCAAAGCAGAACCTTAAGCCTGTGCATACCCTTTGGTCTAAGCATCCCATTTCAAAAACACATTAGAAGGAAAGAGAAAAAGACGCTGACCACAGTGTGATCTATAATAATAAAAGAACAATCCAAATGTCAAGCAACAGGGCAATGGTTAAATAGATTCATATTCATTTGATAAATTTTAGGAAGCCATAAAAATAGGTAAGAAGTTCATTTAAAAATAAAAAGCTGAAAATATTGAGTCAAATTCAGGCTATATAATTTTTCACTGTGATTACAATTTTATAAAATATATGATGATTTTATATGTACATGTGACAGATGTGTGTATGACATATACACATTTAGATACTAACACGGGGAAAAAACTGGGAATAATAGACTAAAATGCTAGAATTGGAGGACTAGTGGTTTTCTTCTTTTAAATGTTTTCTAAACTTAATTTTAGAATTCCACTTTAAGGAACAAATTTGCCTTTAACAGTGTGTATTCTGTATTTTTCCCAAGTAGCCTGTAAGTAGTTAGCCAAATGACTAACCATGTGACATGATTTTTTAAAAGATGCATATTGAAATGAATCCCAGAGATAAACACTATTTAAATGTATGATCTTGTTGCCACTATGAGACATCAAGTTAGATCACCCTACTGCATCACAGAGGATTTAGCAAAACTCAATAGAGCCATGGGAGTCCCTCAGCAAGTATTTATGGAGCACCTAATATATGCAGGTACTCTGTCTGGATGCTACTTTGGAATGTGTCTTCAAACTGAAGAAACAGTTTGTAACTTTCTTCTTCAAATGTATTTTTCTCTATCTATGTTTAAATGACACTTTAAGTAAAAACATATTTTCTGACCATCAAACTTGGACCTATTGATATTCTTAAAACACAGAAAGAATACAAGTTTGAAGGATATGGGTTAACAGGCAATATTATACATTCCTGTTGAGAGTGTGAATGAATTCAACTTCTGGGGAAGGGCATTTGGCAATGTTTACCAAAATTAAAAATACACATTTTTTCACTGAGTATTTCTCCTTTGAGGAATTTCCTATTGCAATACTCACATGTGTGGAATATAACATATGTACAGGGATATTCATTACAGCACTCTTTATAATAACAAGAGTTTAGAAGCATCCCACATGTCCATCAACAAATGACTATTAAGTTAAGCTACAATTATACAGTGAAATAGACAGAAATGGCCAAAATTAGATAGCTATTTTATGTATAGAAATATCTCCAGGATTACACACACACACACAGTTAAAGCAAGGTTTAAGATTAATATATATAAAGGATACTATTTGTATAAAAAAGATAATAAAGCTTGCTTTTTGCTTATAAATGCATAGACCAACCCTGGAATAATACAAGGAGGTAGTAAAAGTGATTGCTTCTGGGGAAAAGAAATAGATGGCTAGACAGATGGAGGGAGCAATTTACACGGCAAAGCCATGTACATCCATTGGCCATTCTAAAAAATTAAAAGCAGTAAAAATAAGTAAACATTCTTTTCTTAAAAAACTAAAAATTTTAACTAAAATCTAGCTCCAGAATGCACTTCCACCATTCAAAGCGCTTCGTCTCCTTTCCTATTATTTAGCTTTTTTCTTTAGCTTAGTTATAATTTAGTAAAACATGAGGGAGTGGTACCAAAACAGACAGCTCATAAGCTTATAAGGAAATCGTACTTTTCTGCCACCATCCCTCATTGCCCTCAATCACCATTCCCACCAAGTGGGGTGGGGTGGGAAATGTCAAAAGAGTTCCCACTTAATCACAGATTGCCTAATCTAATAGACACCAAATGCACTGCCCTCTAGCCCTCTGGTCTCCCCATCACCTCTCCTGATACTCTCCTAGAGGGGTTGACTGTGAAATAGATTGAGAGAAAACCTCAAGTCTTATAGTGGTTCAAACATCTTAAGGAAATTGTTATGTTGAGAGATAAACAGTGTACATCAGCAAAACTATTTTAGTATGACATATTTCATTAGAACGCAGTACCTGTTTTCTTTTACTGGCACCTATTTGGAATGAAGTCGTGGCATTCCATTCTAGCCTGTGTAATTCTGAAAGAGAGATTCCAGAGTAGCCTTCCAGCAAGTTCCACAACAAGAAAATAGCACTCATTCATCTCACTCACCTCCACAGATTGGGAAGTTCCCTTGGCAACAATCACAGAGAAAGCAGTAATATGATACAAACCTATGGGTTCCCTTTTCATTTGTTCTCATTCTCGGGTGTAATTCTTATGCTCAGGTACATATTTGCACATATTTTAAGGGTATACCAGAAAGGTAGAGAACAACGTTGTTGTTCAGGCTCTTGTGCAATCTCTTAGCTTTTATTATAACCTTAAATTATAATAAAACTGACCTTAAAATATAAAGCACAAATGGAATTTTGATGTGCTAGACTAAGAAGGACCTTGCTATAGGGCAGATTGATTCACTCAATGAACATTTATTGAACCCCTGCTATGGGCAAAGCACAATGCCAGGCAGATATTCAGTTCTTGTTTTTTGGGAGCTAGCATCCAGCGAGAGAGACCGCATGTAAACAACCTGCTGTGATTGGAGGCCTGAGTGTCACATTAACAGAGGAGAGAGGAAAGCGAAATTCTGGCTGGAGTCAGAGTGGCAAAGTTGCAGACAAGTGGCTCGTCCCCCACATAACATATCCAGTTGCCACTCTGCCAATTACCAAAACTTGGTGGCTTAAAACAACACAAATTTCTTTTCTTACAATTCTGGAGGCCAGACGTCCAAAATGGACCGCACCAGGCTGAAGATGTGGCAAGACCACACTCCTTCAGGAAGCTTGAGGGGAGAATCCATTTCCTTGCCTTGCAGCTTCTAGGAGCCACCTGATTTCCTTACCTTGTGACCTCCTCCTCCACCTTCAAAGCCAGTGGCACAGCGGATTCCCTCTGTGACGCATCTTCTCTTTGCTTCTGTCACATAGCCTTCTCTTCTGTCTGTAACCAGCTTTCCCTCTCATACAATGCTTCTGATTGCATTTAAGGCCTACCTGGATAATCCAGGATAATCTCCCCATTTCAGGATCTCAATCACGTCCGCAAAGGCCCTTTTCCATATAAGGTAACAGTCACAGATCCCATAGATTAGGACCTGGCAATCTTTGGGGGCCATTATTCAGCCTACCACAAGGTGTTTAGAGGGAAGGCCCCTAATCCAGCCCCTTCCTTTATCCTGAAGGCTGTGGTGAGCCACTGGAAAGTTTCAAGCATAGGAATTACATAGTAAGATATGTATTTCAGTAAAATTAATTCAGGACTTCTGAGGATATAGATGAAAGAAGAGCCTGAAGTCAGCGAACCCCTCCAATAATTCAGGACAGTTTTGACAAGACAATGGTAGTTGGGTTGAATGTACTGGAGAGAAATTAAGACCGTGGCATCAACAGCTGTTTGCAGACTATTGGATACAGTAAATGATTTCTGATCTGGGCACTCAGGTACCATACACCACGATTTGTAATACAAGAGGAGAAGCAGATTTGGAAGGGGGTTGGAGGACCGTAGGCAGGGAGGTGACAATTGATGATGACAGCACACCTCCAGTCGTTAATTCCAAGCACACCTCCCCACGCTAATTTGCCTCTCCTCTCCCCCATTACAAGAGTATATTAGAATAAATTAAGAGTGGGGCACCTGGGTGGCTCAGTCGTTAGGCGTCTGCCTTCGGCTCAGGTCATGATCCCAGGGTCCTGGGATCGAGCCCCGCATCGGGCTCCCTGCTCAGCGGGAAGCCTGCTTCTCCCTCTCCCACTCCCCCTGCTTGTGCTCCCTCTCTCGCTGTGTCTCTGTCTGTCAAATAAATAAATAAAATCTTAAAAAAAAAAGAATAAATTATTTATCACAACTAAACTGATTTTTTAGTTCACTAATTTTGTAGCCTGTAACTAGCCACTGTGAGACAAGCCCCACAACTGATGGCAACACGTTGTCACATGTCACATGAGAACCACGGATTAGGGTCCTTAATCCACCCAGGACAAATGCCACCAGAGCAGTGATATGCCTGCCCCTGAGCTCATTGGTAGTATAGTTCGGACTGGAGCCCCATCTTGTGATTTCCCCCCTCCTTCTCCATTCCCTCTCTCAAGACCATCTTCTACCTCATTTTACCATCCAGAGGGACTAAGCTTCATAGAAGCAACAAAACCCTTATTTTTTTGTACTTTATTTTTTTAAGTAAAATCGTATTTTTTCGAGTTCCATCCATCTCGAGTCCCACTGAGTCTCTGCCATTAGAGTCTCCCCCAGGGCTTCTAATTCTGCTCTCCCTCCCTCCTTTGTGTTCCTGTGCACAGTCTGCAATGCACACTTTATGATGGTTTTATATCCTACATTGTCTTGTCCTCTAATTTCCTTATATGTGCACATCCTGTCTCCTCTCTAGATTTATGAGGTCCTTGTAGAGTTTCCCATCTTAATACTCAAAAACTAAAGAGGTGATGTATGGTATGGAAGTAAATTGCTGAAGTGTTCAGAACAGGGATGTGTGTTTTATTGGACAAGACTAGAATCCCTTCGTTCTGCACTGCAGAGATCTGTTATATATTCTGCAGTTGTTCTGCATGTGAAGATGGGGAAAGAGAATTTCGTCTCAGCTTCAGAAACAATATATTGACTGCTGTAAACTAAGGAAAAACTAATAACCTTTGGATTCTCATGCTTCTAAAACCTAAAGAGTGATGGGTTTGATGCGTCTTGCTCCTTCCCCCTAGAAATGTTTTATCATTGTTTCCTGGATATTAAATCATTTTTTGGTGTTTTTTACTTGTTTCCTTGAAATGCTGTGTCCTGGTGCTTTAGCTTTCTGCTATCTTGATCTTTTTTAGTACATCAGATATTTTTTATCAGAATCTATGTAACTGAAGCTAGATCTGGACAGCACTTTTCAAATTGTGTATCCAGCACAGCTACTTAAAATCCCAAAGGGACTTACGGTTCAATAATATTTGTGAGCTGTTTCTTTGCATTTTAGTAAAGCCTGGATAGTGCCCCCAAAAGGTTATAAATAAAATTAGGTTGTTTTAGTGGTTTTCTTTCCACCTGACTTAATTTATTTCCATCTTAGAGGTCTTGCTATTCAGGATTCTGGTTTTATTTTTTAAAGACAGTGTTACTATAAGAGATGAGTAAGGTAAAAATTCACACAGAAACACTGGCATAAAGAATTTTGAATGTGATATTCCATTCTGGTGCTGAATCAATACTTAATCTGTAGTAAATAACATTGGCAGAATGCCAATCCATAAAATAAACCATAAAGCGCTATAGAATATTCCAGTGTTTAATGTGCTTTTCAAGCAAACAGCATTAAATCGAGGTGTGGCCCTTCTTAATATTATACAGTTTAGCTCACATATAATTATTAAATAAAATAGTTTATTTTTTATGCACTCACTATTGGTCAAACATTGTGCAAGGCCCAGTTGAGTAGGGAAATGGGTAAGCATAAATTTTAACACACTATACTAAGTTTTATGACACATGCAGATAAAGAAGGGTGTTATAGGCACCTAACCCGGCTTAGGAACATTGAAGAAGATGCCAAGAGGAAGTGGTAAGTGCATTAAGCACTGAAGGACAAATAAAATCAGACTGTGAAGAAAAGAGATGCTTCAAAAGAAGGGAACAGCGTGTACCATCATAAGGGTAAGGGAGTATAGAACCTTGGGAAAATGACCAATATTTTATTAGGAATAAATGTACAAGGTTTAAGGCAGACTGATAGAAGGTAAAAATTTTAAGCAGGTCAACCAGAAACAAATCATGAAGGAACTTATCCCATAAGCATCTGGTAGAGGAAGGGAGCAAGACTCTGAATTCCAAGGAAGGAGAGAACTATGTAACTTTCAAACTATCACAAAGCCATGAAAAGTACATGAAATTATCTAGTCAGTGACAAGATACCAATCACAGGCCTATCTGTACAGCAATAGGGTAAAAATCACCAACATTTTAAGACAGGAAAAACACACAAGATAAACTATAATATCTACCACTACCAAATTCAAACATTTTGATCACACTACCTCTTTGCCTTTAAGTGGTAGTAAGATTTCGGAAGTTTATCTGGAAGGCCACCACTGAAGGATTTTAAGCAGCAAATCAGATTTCTGTTTTTAGAATAAATAAGATCAGACTTAGTTGTATTACAAGGACATTGAGAAGGCTGAATTCAAGGTAGGCCAGACTGAAGGCAAGGAACTGTTCTCATAATTTAGGGGAATAATGACTAGAGCCTGAACTTTGTCAGTGGAAGTGATCATAGAGAGATTTAGCAGATACAATCAACAGAATTTGCTCTCCAACTGGATGGAGGGATAAGACAGAAGAAAACTTCTAGGACTGTTCCACCTAAGTTCTGACGTAGGCCACTAGATGAATAAGGGAAACGTAGGTTAAGAAACATAGCAAAAGATCAATTTGGTGGGTAAAAAAGAAAAAGATGATTTCATCTAGGGACATCTTGAGCTTTCAGAGCCCGAGACAAATAGTTGGAGATGTCCTGAATGTTATTTTATACGTGAGTTTGAAGCTTGAGAGAGAGATTCAGGAGTCGTGGACTTGCACTAGATCCCATCTGGCTTGCCTACTCGAGAATATTGTTCCAGCTTCTGCCTAGCTGGCCAGACACTAGCAGAAGCCAGTTCTGACACTTTCCATCTACTTTGCCGGCACCATTCACCCTGTCGCAGCATTCCCCTGCAGACCTGCTCCACCCAACCCAACCACCCCAGGAGGCACCCCTCTAAAGCAGCTCCCGCTCTACCACACCCAGCAGGCAGACTTGGTGGGGATCAGCATCCCCCGCAAACCCACTACTGCCCCACCCACACCAGGCAGACAGCCCCAGCCAGGGCCAGCACCCCTCCAAAGTGACTCCTACCCTGGGGTGGTAGGGAGCCAGCCCTGTCTACCAGCATGCCTGTAGCAGCTGTGGCCAAGTCTGTCAGCCAGCTATGCAGGGAGCTAACCCCACACACCAGCAAGCCCACAGCAGCTACAGTTGAGCATCTCAGCCAGTTAGTTTCACCAGGGGAAAGCCCTGCCCACCAGTCACAACAGGAGGGGACATGCAGGCCACACCAAAGACACCAGGAGTGCTTCCTCCTGGTGACCAGGGAGGGTAGCACTATGGAACCTCACAGGATGCCTTTCATATAAGGCCACCACTTTCAAGACCAGGAGACATAGCTAACACACCTAATACATAGAAAAAAACACAGACAAAATGAGGCAAAGGAGTGTGTTCAAAGAAAAACAAGACAAAAACCTCAGAAAAGAACTAATCAACCTAATCAAAGTAATGGTTATAAAGGCCCTCACCTGATGTGAGAGAAGAGTGGGTGAACTATTTGAGAACTTCAATAAAGAAAAACAAAATATATAAAAGAACCAATCAGAGCTAAGGATTACAATGACTGAAATGAAAAATACATGAGAGGGAATCAAAGCAATTAGAGGATACAAAAGAATGAATCAACAATCTGGAAGACAGGATAGAAGAAGCACCAAGCTGTACAGCAAAAGTGTTTTTTTTATTTTTATTTTTTAAAGATTTTATTTTTATTTATTTGACAGAGAGAGAGAGAACGCAAGGGAGGGAATACAAGCAGGGGGATTGGGAGAGGGAGAAGCAGGCTTCCCGCTGAGCAGAGAGCCCGATGCGGGGCTCAATCCCAGGACCCTGGGATTATGACCTGAGCCGAAGGAAGACGCTTAACGACTGAGCCACCCAGGTGCCCCCCAAAGTTTTTTTTAATGAGGAGGGAAAGGTCTAAGATGGCAGCATAGGAAGACCCTGAACTCACCTCCTCTGCTGGACACTGATTTTGTGCCTGCATATAGAATAATTCAATTGAAGAAAAACTGAGGGCTGACTCAACAGCGTCTGCCCCACAAAGGAGAGACAGAGCCATGGTAATGGCAGGACCCCCAGCCCCAGTGCTATGAACTTCAGCAGAGAGGGATATCACTGACGGGTCCCACCTGTGGATTCACCCAGCTGGAACAGAAAAAAAAAATAGTTCAAAGGGCAACAAGACATAGTGAAGGAAACCCATCTTCTAACCCTAGGACATCAGCCAAAAAATGAGGGAACTACTTAAATCCTTTCTGACGTCAGAGGTGCTGGCTAGTGCCATTGTTTACATTTCCTCTCCACCTAGATGGTACAGGTGGGAGCAAGATCTTGGTGCTCTAGCTAGCCGCCACCACAGCAAGCCCTAGTCCACACCACCTCCAGTCATCCCCCCCAAGGTGGCTCCCATAGTCACACCCATCCCAGCTCCAACCATCCCACCAAGGCTACTCTGGCCTGCACCCACCCCAGCTGTAACCATCCCACTGGGGCAGCCTTGGCCCAGACCACCCCACAGGGCAACCCCAATGTGGAAAGCCTTGGGATACCCCTGGCCCATGCCCCACCAGCTCTAGCCATCCTGCCAGGGCACCCACATGTGGAACATCCACATCCACATCCACCCCAAACCAAGCCTGCTCCAGCTGTCCTGCCTACAGTGCCCAGCACCCACAGGTGACACAGAGGATGCTCCCACACACGGCTACACCTTCAAGGCCGGGAGAGGTAGCTGTTTTGCCTAATTCATAGAAACAACCACAGAAATTCAAATAAAATGAGACAGAGGAACGTGCTCCAAATGAAAGAACAAGACAAAACTTAGTGAAGGGATTCAAGAAATAGAAGATGTAAAATATGATGTCATATACATAAAACATAAATGGGGAGGAGTAAAAATGTAGTGCTTTTAGAATGTGTTCAAACTCAAAACCATCAACTTAATACAGACTGCTATATACTTGGGATGTTATATATGAACCTCATGGTGGCCACAAACCAAAAACCTGTAATAGATACACAAAAAGAAAAAAATCCAAGCACAAGACTAAAGGAAGTGACTAATCACGAGGGAAGAGTAGAAGAGAAGAAGAAAGGGACAGAGAAGAACTACAAAAACAACAGAAAACAACAAAATGGTAATAAGAATATGTCTATCAATAATTACTTTAAATGGTCTAAATGCTCCAATCAAAGGACATAATGTAACTGAATGGGTTAAAAAAAAAAAAAAGACCCATCTATATGCTGCCTACAAGAGACTCACTTCAGACCTCAAGATACATGCAGACTGAAAGTTAAAAGGTGGAAAAAGATACCATGCAAATGGAAGCCAGAAAAAAAATCTGGGGTAGCAATACTTACATCAGACAAAACAGACCTTAACACAAAGGCTGTAACAACAGCCAAAGAAGGATCAAGGGATCACTCCAACAAGATGATATAACACTTATAACTATCTATACATACCCAACATAGAAGCAACCTGATTGTATACAAAGCAAATGTTAACAGACATAAAGGGAGAAATTGACAGTAATAGCATAGAGTAGGGGAGTTTAACACCCCACTTATATCAATCAATAGATCATCCTGACAGAAAATAAATAAGGAACAGTCACTTTGAGTTACACATTAGACCATGTGGACTTAACAGATACATACAGAACATTCCATCCAAAAACAGCAGAATACACATTCTTTTCAAATGCACCTGGAACATTAAGATAATAGCCACTATGGAAAAAGAGTATGGAGGCTCCTCCAAAAATTAAAATTAGAAATACCATATCATCCAGCAATTCCACTTCCAGATATTTACCCAAAGAAAACAGAAATGCTAATTCAAAAAGATAAATGCACCCCTATATTTATTGTAGCTAGAAAGTGGGTGTGGGGGATAGGCAAAATAGGCCAAGGAAATTAAGAGATCCAAAGTTCCAGTTATGAAATAAATAAGTCACCAGAATGTAACAGACAGCATAGGGAATACAGTAGGTAATATTGTAATAACTTTGTATGGTGATCAATGGTAACTACACTTATCATGGTGAGCTTTTCCTAATGTATGTAATTATGGATTCACTATGTTGTACACCTGAAACTAATATAATATTGTATGTATAACTATACTTCAATTTAAACAATTTTAAAACATATAAATAAAAATGTAAGAATAATAAGTAAATATATATATATAAATATACTTTGGAAAGACTACTCTAGTGTTGCTAATAAAAAGTCAGATGTGAATCTAATCCTTGTTCCTTATAGATGACCTGCTTCTTTCTCTCTGGAATTGTTTCCTTTTCTTAAATTTCACCCTACTGTGTCAAAGCGTTGACATATTTTCCCTTTATCTCTCTTGTTTTGAACTCAATAAGTCCATTCAATCTTTCCTTAATTGTGGAAAAATTTCAATGAGCAGTTCTTCAAATATTTAACTTTTATTTCTTTCTGTTAATCAGATGTTGACAATTACTCTATTTTTCATACCTCCTTTTTTTCATTTTTTCATATGTTTCAAAACATATTCCATCTCATTAATTCACTCATCAACTGTATTCTTTCAACCCATGAATTAAGTTTTTATTTCTATTATATCTGACTGGTACTTTTTTATAACTTCTTGTCCCTGTTTAATGTTTCCAATGCCCTTCTATATGCCCTTGAGAATGTTTATCAGGATTATTGTAAATCCTTTTTTCTCTGGCTCGTTGGTTCCGCTCCCTCTGGAATTAGTTGTTCAGTCCGTGATCTCTCTGGTGCTTTACATCAGTGATCTTCAAATGTCTCTTTATTTATCCTATTCCTTTCAGAGTATCAGCTATCATTTTTATATTATATTCTGAGTTCCTTCCTTATCCCACTTACTTCTAAGGCACTGCCAAGTCCAGAATTAGACTCAAAGGAGGAAACCACAATTGCTGTAAATTTCCCATCTTAACTCACCTGTAACACAAACTAGATTTAATGTCCTCAAGCTTTAGTCTGATTTGACTTGGTTATCTTTTCATATTAGTGGAATTAGACTAAGTCACAGAATCACCAAACATCTTCCATTTGCTTATGGAAAGACACCGTTTTCTAGGGCTGTCAGGAGGGCTAATAATGGCGGATGGCAAATAACTGTAGAAAATGTAATTAATTATCAATGGAAAAATGTCTTGGAACCTTAATACTTTGTGATTGTTACAGTGAATGTTATTTTCCTTCCTCCCCTTCATAGACCTATAGGATACAAAGCTTTTAATTAAAAAATTATTAAAATTAAGTTTTGAGGATTTCTTAACTGAATTCTTACGGACCCCCAAGAAAACTAGAGAAGTCTCTTGGGTTTTACAAAACCGGTTAAATATTGCTTATCTAAAAATATAATAGAAATTTTTTGGGCATCTTTTGTGGAATTATTTCTGCCTTGCCTTCATGTTCTTGATGTATCAATATTTGTATCTTCCCAGACAGCTGTACAGATGTCTAGCCTTTTCTTTTGATCTGACATTCACTTTTTAACAAATATTTGTTGAACACTTGACATACTATTGTTCTAGTTGCCAGGTGCCCAGCAAGAAAGATACAGTCCCTGCTTTCACAGAGCATTAGAGTTTAACAAAGAATCCAGATTGATTATAGTTTATACTAGAGCAGGGAGTTTCTTCTGTGTTGTTTTTCCTTGTATACCAGGCACCTAGGACAGTGTAAATATTGGGTGAATGTTAAGCAGGTAAATACTGGACACTAATTACAAATGTGTTAAATGTTATGTTGGAAAAATGCAGGCATCATGGAGTATAGGAGCCTTACCCGATCTGGGGGATCATAGAGAATTAGGTCTCCCACTGATAAAGCCATCCCTTTCCAAGTGGTTTATGCAGGCTCATTTAAACAATCAGCACCTATTTCCTATTTCCTATTCAGGCCACCCTCCTACTGTGCATGGAGGCTTGAACCACCTTGGATTTTTCAGTATTGATTTCTGTAAATGAGAAGTGAGATGAATTGCTTAATAATACCATATGTTTATAGAAACAAAAGAAAATAGCAGTTTAACAATGCTGGTTTGTGTTTCTTGCTTCTTGCCTATCCGCTCCGTCACCCCCATTTTCTTTTTTATCTTGCAGATGAAGGAGCTTCTATGCACCCTTGTGATGATGCATACTGTGGACCTTTCCCAGAATCTGAGCCAGAAGTCAAAGCTGTAGCCACTTTCCTCCGAAAACACAGGAAGCACATTAGAGCTTACCTCTCCTTTCATGCATATGCTCAGATGCTGCTGTATCCCTATTCTTACAAATATGCAACAATCCCCAACTTTAGCTGTGTGGTAAGTATTAGACCTTGTACATACGTGTCAGGCTTTATGCTTCTTTTGTAAAGCTAAAAGGGCTCTGAGTGGTAATGATAATAGCAAACACATATTGTGTTTATTCTAATAAGCATTTTTTACCTACTAACTTATTTATTTTCCATAATCATATGAGGTAGGTAACTATTATTTTCCCCATTTTACAGATGAGGAAACTGAAACCTAGGGAAATTAAGTAATTAGACGCAGAACACACAGCTACTAAGGGCCATAGCCAGGATCGAGCCCCAAATCTAGCTCCAGCCTTGTCACTTTTAACTGCTATGCTATGCTGCTTCTCAAACGCAACCATCTCAAACCAAATTTACATTCTTACCACGGGTTACACAGAAAGTTGTCAGGAAGGATTTGATTAGTATTACATCTTCGGTCACATATGTAGGGCTATAGTCAATTTTATTGGGTAAATAATTGTTCATAAACTGTGGCCTGACTCATTAATTAAAAGCAAGTTTTAATTTATAAGTGCTATTTGCTTAATGGTACTAAGTCTCTGGGCATATATCTGACAAGTTGGTGCTAAGAATGAACAGCCCTTCAGGCATAAGATTCCTTGGCAGTGAAAAATCAGTTTCTTTCTTCCTCATCTCAGAAACCCAACAAGCTATCCACTGTAGGGCAAAATTCCTCGTAAAGTGAGTCTGATTCAGAGCCTCTAGCATCTGAAGGTCTGTAAAATTCAAAAACAGGTCAAACTAATACATAGTGTTAGAAATGAGGAAGAGGAAGAGAACAGTGACGGGGAGGAGGTATGGGAAGGAGAGCTTTTGGGTTTTGCTGTTGATGTTCTATTCCTTGGCCTGGGTGCTGGTTACATGAGTGTGTGTAATTTGTGATCACTCACTGAGCTATAAACTGAAAATGTGTATATTCTTCTGTATGTATGTTATACTTGAATTAAAAGCTTTGATAAAAGAGAAGATCCCCTTTCTTCCTATATCTTGAACTCTAAATCCTTTACCAGTTGGTTGGAGTTGCAGGAATTCCTGACCTAGATGTCCAGGACCTGGAAGGAATGGAGAACATGAGGAGGTCAGAAGAAGGCCTGAGGGAAGGCTTCTATTCTGTCCAAAAGAGGAACTTTGTTCTTGGCATTCCAAGCAAGAATTCTGAGCAAATTCTCTTGAGAGATTTTGTAAAGGTGGTAGTTCTATTTAAGAGTGCAATTCTTCAGCTACTGTGTGAGTCAAATAGGCTAGTTGTTGTTTTTATTGTTGTTAACCTGGCACCTTAACCACCCTGTATCACACAGTGCTTCTCTAGGCAAATATTCAGCCCTTTCTAAATTGATATTAAAACTATTACATAAATTAAGCCTATTTTCATTTTGTCTTGGATTGGAGGATGTGGTATAAAGAGTAGATCAGTGATTCACAATCAAGGATAACTTTGCCTCCCAGAGACACTGAACAATGTTGAAGACATTTTGATTATCACAAAAAGGCTGGAGGATGCTATTGGCAAGCAGTGGATAGAGGCCAAGGATGCTGCTAAACATCCTACAATGTACAGGACAGCCTCCCACACAAAGTATTCAGTCCAGACTGTCAATAGTACCACTGTTGAGAAATTCTGTTACCAGGTTACACATAAGCTAAGTCACTGATGCCAAGATTAAAATTCTCAGAAACTAGGTAGACTCTGAGTGTTAACCAGAAACCATTCAATTCTAATAAATTATTCAAAAAGCATTCCATCAATGTGTAGGAGTCTGTGTTTCTGCTAACATTTTTAGGTCATTCATTAACTTGCTTTAAATAAAAAATATATTCCTTACTTAGTTGAGGTTCAATAAGGGAGGCCTGGGTCCTTTTGGACAATTGAAAAGAGGAAGCAATAAAGAAAGGAGGAATTGCTTAAATTCTTTCAAATAGGTGTCCAGCTACACCACCCTGGAAAATAAGTCCTAGAAAATTTTACGAAGTTTTCACTTTTTTGTGGAATGATCATATCCAAGCCTCTTATCAACATCCACCTGCACCTGAGTGACGGAAGTACCATGGGCCCAAAAGGCTAAAACTGTATGTTTTCTGTAAATAGGCCAAGTGGTTGTATTTTTTTTCCTTTAAGAGATTTTTGGGGGTAGTTGAGTCGTCTGAAATAATGAGGAACAAGATTCTCCTCACCGGCAGAACACAGTAATCTTCTAAATGTAGAAATATCTGCCCTTGCCATGGAATATTGCTGAAACCATTGGACAAGATGTTAAAATCTCAGAACATTCTCCATAAAGGTATCTTATTATGGTGTTTACATTCCTTTTCTGTTGGCTCCTAAGAGGAGAATGTCATCATCAGTGAGATCAGTAATAAATTGTCTGCCAGGTTCTGGAGCCTGGTCCCTTAATATCCACAAAGAGTGGCATTTGTTGCAAATGCTGCTTTATGCATCCCTGAGGTGAATGAGGACAGCAAGCTGAAGCTGGGTCCAACACACAGCACCGTGTCGCCCGGAGAACTTCAACTGATATAATAAATTATTCATAGGCAAATCGAAACGGGAGAGTTGGATACTGGTTTCACCATACTTCTTTTCCTCTCACTGGTCATACAATACTTCTTGAACTCCTTATTGAAACTAATGCTGTTATACCATTGAAAATGTTTTGAAGTGTAGTCAGTATCATTTTAGTTCATGTTAGAATATTCACCTTTTAGTATTTTTATTGTGTTACCATTTTCCCCGATCTTTGGCATTGATAGGTAGAGTTCCGCCTCAAAATTTCTCCATCTTAGCAGTACCTGAGCTCTGTCAGAGGCGTGTGTAACTCTAGAAGTCATGGAGCATTCTGCAATTGTATTCCCATTGCCACAGGGATAAATGAATAGCATAAGAGAAGTCACTCTTCCTGAACTAAAGGGTTTCTTAATTGATCCAAATGTGTTTTAAATACCTTGTACATAGCCACTGAAGTATGTACTTAAGGATCAATAAGATTATCTTGATACTCTTGCAGAGCTATGCTTATTCAACATTCATGCAAGAAATATTGACTGAGCATCTGTTATACTCGGGCACATTGCTAAATAATGCATATGTGGCTATGAAGAAGGCTGGCATGGGCTCTGCCCTCTCAAGCATTTTGTAATTTATAGGCACAAGTGTCTCTGAGTGAAAGTGAAGAGAACAGAACACTGAATCAGCATCAGAAGATATGTGCATTAATTTAACCTGTCCTTGCTTTGTAACCCCAGCCTGCCCATTTAACCTTGCTGAGCCTTTCTTTTCTTGTCTGTAAAACGGAAATAGTACTGATCGCTGGCTTGGTGTAAAGATCAATCAAAGGAAATAATGTGTTCTAAAACATATTATAAACTGCAGCATTTGACAAGGAATATTATTACCATTATTATTAAATATAACTATTACCTAATGTGCCCAACTTTGCTCTCCAAATTGAAGACTGATAAGGCTCAAACAACATGCCAGTGTTTCTAAATGTTTCAATGCACTGATGTAAAGTGATATCAGCTCTCCCTTTTCCCTCACAGGAATCTGCAGCTTATAAAGCTGTGAATGCCCTTCGGTCAGTATATGGGGTACAATATAGATATGGACCTGCCTCCAGCACATTGTGTAAGTTTCCTGTGTATTTTGTGTTAGAATCATCTATTGAACCAAGATCCTGTAAAATGACTTCCCTTTAAAAAAACAAGAAGTGTGTTCCCCCTTAATGAGAAATTTTTGACAACCAAATTAGCCAAGGAAGACAGAGGGAGTTTATATTTGATTAGTTTTACACTGCTTGACATAAATCACTGTACCAATTGAAATAAATTCTAAACAGAGAATATTCTAAGCATGTAGCAATGACTACAAAGTTGAAATGAGATCTTATGACAGTAGAAAGTACCCAAATGGGCTCCTTGAGCAATTGTAACCACTGTAAGGGTAGAAATGGGCCTTGAGAATATAATGAAATAATGTCTCAGCCCTAAAAGAGCTTTCCTTTTATTCCTTTCCTACCATTCTTGTTATGAAATGCATTTCTTACGTAACCCCTTCAGCTGAATTTCCCCTTAAAAGGTGATTAAAATATTTTTTTTTGCTTAAATAAATTTATTATTTGAATTTTAGGTGGTTAACATACAGTGCAATATTGGTTTCTGGAGTAGAATTCAGTGATTCATCACTTATATACAACACCCGGTGCTCATCATAACAAGTGCCCTCCTTAATACCCATCACCCATCTAGCCCATCCCCCACCCACCTCCCTCCATCATCTCTGTTTGTTCTCTCTTGTCAAAGGTCTCCTATGGCTTGTTTCCCTCTCTCCTTTTTTTCTTTTCACCCTTCCCATATGTTCATCTGCTTTCTTTCTTAAATTCCACACATGAGTGAGATCATATGGTATTTATCTTTCTCTGACTGACTTATTTCACTTAGCATAATACCCTCCAGCTCCATTCACATCATTGCAAATAGCAAGATTTCATTTTTTTGATGGCTGAGTAATATTCCATTGTAGATATGTACCACTTCTTCTTTCATTCATCAGTTGATGGACAGTTGGGCTCTCTCCATAGTTTGGCTATTGTTGATAATGCTGCTATAAACATCGGGGTGCATGTATTCCTTCAAGTCTGTATTTTTATATCTTTTGGGTAAATACCCAGTGGTATAACTGCTAGCTCATGGGTGTCATGGATGTCTTCTTTGGAAAAATGTCTATTCGTGTCTTCTGGCCATTTCTTAACTGGATTATTTGTTTTTCGGGTGTTAAGTTGGTAAGTTCTTTGTAGATTTTGGATACTAATCCTTCATCAGATAGGTAATTTGCAAATATCTTCTCCCATTATGTAAGCTGCCTTTTAGTTTTGTTGACTCTTTCCTTCACTGTGCGGAAGCTTCTTATCTTGATGAAGTCCCAATAGTTCATTTTTGCTTTTGTTTTCCTTGCCTGTGGTGACATGTCTAGTAAGAAATTGCTACAGCCGAGGTCAAAGAGGTTTCTATGTTCTCCTCTAGGATGTTGTTGATTTCCTGTCTCACATTTAGGTCTTTCATCCATTTTGAATTTATTTTTGTGTATGCGGTAAGAGAGTGGTCCAGTTTCATTGTTCTGCATGTTGCTGTCTGGTTTTCCCAGTACCATTTGTGAAGAGACTGTCTTTTTTCCATTGGATATTCTTCCCTGCTTTGCCAAAGATTAGTTGACCATATAATTGTGGGTCCATTTCTGGGTTCTCTATTCTGTTCCATTGATCTATGTGTCTGTTTTTGTGACAGTGCCATACTGTCTTGATGACTACAGCTTCTTAATATAGCTTGAAATCTGGAATCGTGATGCCTCCAGTTTTGTTTTTCTTTTTCAGAATTGCTTTGGCTATTCGGGGTCTTCTGTGGTTCCATATAAATTTGAGGATTGTTTGTTCTAGCTCTGTGAAAAATGCTGGTGGTATTTTGATAGGGATTGCGTTAAATGTGTAGATTGCTTTGGGTAGTATAGACATTTTGACAATGTTTGTTCTTCCGATCTAAGAGCATGGAATGTTTTTCCATTTTTTTGTGTGTGTCCTCCTCAATCTCTTTCAGAAGTGTTTTCAGAGTACACATCTTTTACTTCTTTACTTAGATTTATTCTTAGGTATCTTATTGTTTTTGGTGCAATTGCAAATGGGATCAATTTCTTGATTTCTTTTTCTGCTGCTTTGTTATTGGTATGTAGAAATGCAGCAGATTTCTGAACATTGATTTTATATCCTGCGACTTTGCTGAATTCATGTATGAATTCTAGCAATTTTTGGTGGAGTCTTTAGGGTTTTCTACATAGAATATTAGGTCGTCTGCAAAGAGTGAAAGTTTGACTTCTTCCTTGCCAGTTTGGATGCCTTGTATTTCTTTTTGTTGTCTCATTGCTGAGGCTAAGACTTCCAGTACTATGTTAAATAGTAATGGTAAGAGTGGACATCCCTGTCTTGTTCCTGACCATAGGGGAAAGGCTCTCAGTTTCTCCCCATTGAGGGTGATATTAGCTGTGGGTCTTTCATACATGGCCTTTGTGATGTTGAGGTATGTCCCACCTATCCCTACTTCATTTTTTATCAGGAAAGGATGCTGTATTTTGTCAAATGCTCTTTCTGCATATATTGACAGGATCATATGGTTTTTATCCTTTCTTTTATTAATACGGTGTATCATATTGATTGATTGACTTGCAAGTATTGAACAACCCCTGTGGCCCAGGAATAAATCCCACTTGGTCATGGTGAATAATTCTCTTAATGTACTGTTGAATTCAATTTGCTAATATTTTATTGAAATAAAGAGCAACTGGGTACATGGAAAGAACTTGAACAAAGACTCTGAAGACATGGATTCTAGTCCTAATTCTGCCACTAATTGGGATATAATCCTGGCCAAGATATTAATCCTGGACTTGAGTTTCCACAACTGTTAAGTGAGGAATTGGACTAGGTCATCTCTCATGGCCTCTCAAACTCTAAAATTTTTTAACTATATGACTTGGAAAATCTAGCAAGAAATCATATATATCTGAATGTCTATGTATGCACACACACACACACACACACACACAGGTTTTATGTATATGTATAGATAGTGACATCCAATTTTGCTTTCAGTGAGGTACCAAATTTCTCCTTGATTTCTTTAACCTACCAATTATTATATTCCTAACCACTCACTTTCTTCAGCCTTCAAAGAAAAGTTTGGTTTGCCAATTAACATTGCTTATCAAATAAGTTTATCCTAATAATGAGTATCTTAAGTATCAGAAGTGTTTTCAAAGTCTATGATTACTGTTCTCATGCTGACCTTTTTAGAACTGTTTTTCAGGGGGCGCCTGGGTGGCTCAGTCAGTTAAGCGTCTGCCTTCAGCTCAGGTCATGATCCCAGGGTCCTGGGCTCGAGCCCCACGTCAGGCTCCCCGTTCAGCAAGGAGACTGCTTCTCCCTCTCCGTCTCCCTCTGCCCATTCCCCTGCTTGTGCTCCCTCTCTTTCTTTCTCAAATAAATAAATAAAATCTTTAAAAAAAACAAAAACAAAACAAAACATTTTTAAAAAAAAGAACTGTTTTTCAGTAACGGCACGTTGAAAAAGGAAATACAGTATTTTTTTAAATCATACTACTAATTATTACCAATATAATATATATTAAACATTAATTTTTAAAAATCTTACAGTTTACCTTTCCAGCTTGATATCAAGCCATAGTCATAGTATTATATTTACCAAGAACAACCTGTTACCACAGAAATGAGGCTGTCACATCACCATGACGTAACTGTTGGCACATATTGACTCTGACTTTGGCTTCTATGACTACTATTTGTAATTCCAGTGTACTCTAACCCAGAGGGACAATGAAGCCACAGCCTACCTTCTGTCCTTAACCAAAGCAAGGGGAGCCTGAGAAACAGTAGAGTGTTTTGTCATCTTAACATAATTTATCTCTAACTTGTCCTGACAAAAATAGGAATAAAAAGGATATTATTTGAGCAGATGAACATGCTCTGAAAATTTTTTAATAACAATAGTGTTAGGTCAGTCTGGATCATATTAATTTCAAGAAAAAAGTTTGTAAAGATTCTTCTTTTTTTATTTTTTTAAGATTTTATTTACTTGAGTGAGAGAGAGAGCACACAGAGGGAGAGGGACAAGCAGACTCCCGACATGGGGCTTCATTCCAGGATCCTGAGCTCATGACCTGAGCTGAAGGCAGCTGCTTAACCAACTGAGCCACCCAGGCGCCCCTATAAAGATTCTTCTATAAAAGATTTATTTATAATTATTAAGACCCTGTTATGCTAAAAACTACATACTAGGCACTTTGGGATGTAAAGATGCAAAATAATAAGGGCTTAAGTATCCTAGCACATTATTTTGTTTAATTTCCACAACAACACTATGCAGTAGGTATTATCAATCCCTTTTTCTACAGGGAAGATTGAGGCTCAGACAAGTCACAGTAGGTGGTGGGATCTAACACAGCCCAGACCCTTAGTCTGCCTCTAGTGCCTGTACTTTCAACCTGTGCTGAAAAGCTGGAGCATGTGAGGTCACAGGAGCCAAAAAGAGAGAATTGTCAATGAATTATCAGCTACACTAAATGCTGTTGAGAGGTTGAAAGTGGGATCTGCAGGGAGAAAAACAAAGCAAGAAAGGAAATTAGGCCTGCTGTCATTGGTGACCTTCAAGAACAAAGTTTTCATCGACAGGTAGAGGCAAGAACCAGACTGAAAGTGGTTGAGGATATAGAGGCAACATATATAGATTCTCTTTGTGTTCTAAAGCAAAGGGACAAAGAAAAAAAGGATGGCATATAGCATGAGAAGGAAGTGCCATATGAAATTGGTGCTTGAACATTTTGGTCAATGCAGATGCAAGAGAAGGTGATTTAATTAATGAAACTAGGTCCTGGAGAAGGGACCCTCTCACTACCAGGGAAGACCATGATGAATGGAATCAAAAGATGACACCTAGGGCGCCTGGGTGGCTCAGTCGGTTGAGCGACTGCCTTCGGCTCAGGTCATGATCCCAGGGTCCTGGGATCGAGTCCCACATCGGGCTCCCTGCTCTGCGGGGAGCCTGCTTCTCCCTCTCCCACTCCCCCTGCTTGTGTTCCCTCTCTCGCTGTGTCTCTCTCTGTCAAATAAATAAATAAAATCTTTAAAAAAAAAAAAGATGACACCTATTAAAAACAACAACAACAACAACAACAACGAGCAAGAGTTCCTTCTCTGAGCCGGAAGGAAGACAGCCAGGGGTCTGTAATGTCAGTAGAGGAGGCAGTGGGATGATGGGATGATTACCTTTTATGGGCACGGGGACAATGGTAAGTGAGGGGCAGGCCTACAAGAGCCTGAGAAAGGTTCAGTAAGTGAAGGTCTAGAAAACTGAGCCTAGAGCAGCATTGAGAACAGAGAAGGACATCAGTGACTAGTGTGATTTTACAGCAAAGACTTTCTCCAGCTCCCTCTCAAGGAGTAAGAGCAGAGAAACTGAGCCAGGGATTAGTTTGTTTATGGGTGACTGACGTGAGGGTAGAGATAAATGTTATTGGAATTGAGGTTGAGAAACTTTGAGGTCATCACACTGAAAAAGCATTACTACCTAGACTAGATCCTCAAAGATGATGGCAGGGAGGATTTTTTAAGTTCCATGAGCCTAATGCCAAGGAACTACTGTTAAATCATTCTTGTTGAAACAGTGTTTAATTAGAAGGACTTAGGATAGCCTAGTAAGCAAGTACTATATACAAACTTTGAAAATTATGCAGACTCTTCAGTGAGGCTTTTTTTTTTTTTTTAACTTTTAGATGTGAGCTCTGGTAGCTCAATGGATTGGGCCTACAAAAATGGAATACCCTATACATTTGCTTTTGAACTTCGTGACACTGGACATTTTGGATTTTTACTTCCAGAGATGCTCATCAAACCAACCTGTACAGAGACCATGCTGGCTGTGAAGAATATCACAATGCACCTACTAAAGAAGTGTCCCTGAGGCCCAAGGGTCAGGTCAACCACCAGACAGAGAGTTGATTCTGTGCAAGAGCTACTTGGCAGTGGGTGGAAATTGTTTTTAAAAAGAAGGGCAACTTCTTAGAATGAAAATATCTGTGGACTTTAAAAGGACCTACTTATGCAATTCAAGTTTCTGTGGCAATACAAAATTGGTTAAAAAAAATCTGAGCATAGCCTAGTTTGTTGTAAGAGAAAGCATCCATTTTATATCCCTTTAGAGTCCTATTTGATTAAGGGGAAGTGGGGACATTTTCAAACGCTATTGTCTCAAGAAATGTACAAATTAAAGATTTCACTGCAATAAATCTCCTTTTCTCAATTAAGATCTAGGCTAGTAATGTTTAATCACTTGGTTTTCATTTGAAATGGAGAGAACTATATTTCTTAATAAATATACAACTTATCAAGACCTCAGATTCTTCACATCTTCATCTCCTGGCGTTAGTGCATCATACACCTATAAAAATATAGCAAGCTGGAACAGTCATGTTTAGACTCTGAGAATACCATTTACAAAAACGGAAGTAAACATTAATTGAGGTGCCAGACACAGCATTAAGAGCTTCACGCTAATAATCTTATTTATTGTTCACATACTATAATAGGAATAGATATTCCTATTATCCTCATTTCTCAGATGAGGAAATTGAGACTTAGAAAAGTGATATAGGTTTCCATTTCCAGGAGTATGACAAGATAGTTATCTGGACTGCTGGAAATAACTACAACTTCTGGACAAAATGTAATTTTTAAAATCATCTTTAAAACATCAAACAAAAAAGCAGGAAAATCTCAAGCTAGGCACTGAGTGAAGGCCGGAACGTAGAGAGGTAAGTGGTGCACTGTTATCCTGAGAGCATTTGTCAAACCAGGTAAGTGCAGACTTTGATTTTCACAGCATTTTGGAGAATGGGAGCAGAGAACAGAGCCCAAGGCTACCCCAAGGTGGGAAATCTAATAGCAGATTCTCCTCCTACCAGAATTCTAGGATTCCCAAGGGCTATACCCTCCGGGTAAGGGTAAGTTACAAATAAACCCCCCAAGCTATTTTCAGTGGAAAACTGACTATTCCAATTTTGGCAAGAGTAGAGAGGGGAGAAACTGCAGCTGAATCATAGGTCAGCTCGCTCTGGTTTGTGGCCCAAATTCAGACTACTTAAATCGTCTGATAAACATCTAGCCAAGAATTTAATTCAGACTAATCCCAGATTGATTACACCCTCCAAATATTTGGTAGCAAGAAATGCAAATCCCATTGGAGGATTTATCTGACCAAGACACCTCATGAACACCAGGATGAAAAGATGAGCCTAAAAACTTCCAGAAGGGAGGAAAAAATGATCACAAAGGATTGAGTGCTAGAGTAACATGAAACTTCTCAACAGCACCAGTGAAGTTTGAAGAGAATGGAGAAATGCCTTCAGAGTTTTCAGGGGAAATTCTATCCTAAAAATCTACACTCAGCAAAATAATCAATGAAATGTGAGGGTAGAATACAAACATTTTCATAAAATGAGCTCCTAAATTATTAACCTTTCTCAGGAACCTCCTGAAGGATATGCTCTACCAAATTGAGGGAGTAAACAAAGAAAAAGATATAGGATCTCAGGAAATAGGAATTCCCACATGGAAGAAAGGGATGGAAAAAAATCTCAAAATAATGGTGAAGGGAAAAGTCCCAGTAACAGCTGTATACCAGGCTTAGAGAACCAACAACCTGGAATAGGAGAAGGAGAGCTGAAGACTCAGATGAAATTCTCCAAGATAAACACAAAACAGAACACATGTTCAGAGGCAATTTTCACTTATATCAGAAAATCTGGGGATGAATTAGTAATAAAAGCACAGAAACCAAGCAAACAACAAGAAAATGCAGTTGTTAAACTTCGGTGAAAACAATGAGCTATAGAAGAGATGAAATATAATAATGGTATACTATATGACTTAGCTATAAACAATATTTATATAGTTAAAATAATGTTAGCCCTAAATATTGATTTAACCAAAAACTATGATATAAATATATTTGAAGGGGAGGAAGAAGTAATGTATGTGAGAGGAGCGATATAGGAGAGCTAAATCATCTGCTGTAGCAGGAAGTCAATAGACAACATCTAAACCTGGAAAAAAAAATCAAGTAATATCAGGATATTTAGACATAAAGTAAATTCAAGAAGAAATAATTTAGAAGATTAAGAATTATTGGACTAAGGAGAGGGAATTGGGAGTAAGGAAGGATGGGGCAGAGGACTATTGTTTTTAATATAAGCCTTGTCATAGTATTTGACTTGTTTTGTTTTTTTTTAATTATGAAAATATCATACAAAGTATATTCCTTTTAAAGGAAGAGTGTTTTTTAACATGCACTCCCAACTATTCACCACCCGGTCTTTGATGTTTATAAAATGTACATTATTTCAATTAAAAGATCAAATTTAAATGTAAAAGAAATATTAAATGAGATTATATGTGGAATGCTTAGCACAGAACCTAGAGGATAGTAGATATTTCTATGCTTTACAAATCTATCTTTTTATCTTGTATTTCCAGTTATGTATTTGTAGGAATGGATCTCAGGCAGATTTGAGGCTCAGTCCTGCTAAGAAATAGGGGCGCCTGGGTGGCTCAGTCGTTGAGCGTCTGCCTTCGGCTCAGGTCATGATCCCAGAGTCCTGGGATCGAGCCCCGCATCGGGCTCCCTGCTCTGCGGGAAGCCTGCTTCTCCCTCTCCCACTCCCCCTGCTTGTGTTCCC
The DNA here is from genome assembly GCF_002201575.2 of Neomonachus schauinslandi. NCBI lineage: Eukaryota > Metazoa > Chordata > Mammalia > Carnivora > Phocidae > Neomonachus > Neomonachus schauinslandi. The sequence continues at coordinate 123,949,781 of NC_058406.1, read as the reverse complement.
TCTCTCGCTGTCTCTCTCTGTCAAATAAGATCTTAGAAAAAAAAAGAAATAGTACACCTGGGAATTTAAACTTCAAATTCATCCCATCTCCCAGTAAATGCTCAGAAATGACCTGGAGTTGGGGGTTATTTTATTCTAGTTATTTCTACCCATAGAACAGGCGAAAACTAAAACGTCCAGAATAACCAGAAGGGCCAGAGGCTTATGAAGACCCTCAAGGATGAAAAGGTGATGCTTCTCAGAGGACCTGACAAAGATGCGCACAGTCACTTCGCATCATCTAGTGGCCTTTGTGGACCCTGACTGCAGGAAACTCTTCCCTTCGATTGGGAGCATGCTGTGTAACCCCTGCCCTCTTAGCTATCTCTGTGCAGATCCTCTGCTGGTGTCTGTTGATGCCTTTCTGTCAAACATTATCACTCCTGCAACAACCAAACAATAAACAACTCTTGAATATTCGGGGGGGGGGGGAAGGATTTACAGATAACCCCCAAAATTCATCTTTTATTATATTTTTAATTTCCATCTATTCCATACCCTATGTAATAAGATCGGTTAGCAAGTTAATATCAAGAACTTATATTTATATTCTTTTATTGTTCCCTGCCCTTCACATAGTGTAGGTACTGAGTATTTTTTCAAAGTCAAAATGAGGGCAACAGAAAATATACAATCTGAATATCAACAAACTAAATGGGTATATAGTTTATTATCCACTTATCAATTCAGAATGAAATTTTGCCTTCACAAACCTCATGTAAATTCTTTTCAGTGATTGCTCTCACATTGCTGTAGCACTGTCTATATTTTACAGCTCAAATTCTATAAGTGGGTATTTTAATATTTATAGGCTATTTTCATTTTAATCTTTTAAAACTAAGTCACAAAATGTACTATTGGATGATGTATGTTCAAGGCACTCTGCTAGGTGCTATGTGTGAGGAGGGGTGCTGAGAACAAAAAGGGTTTTATTTATATAAACACTTGCTTAGGAATGTAAAAGTTAACTTCAAACTAAAAACAGCGCCTGCATTTTTTAAAATAGTTTAGAAAGATACTCCCCCTCTGCCACTACTATTAAAAGCAATTTTATAGATTCTGGTTATGTTGAGTTATAGCTCTCTGATTAGTGAGTATATTAGTTTCGTAGGGCTGCCATAACAAATTTCTACAAATTAGGTGGCTTAAAACAATAGAAAATTATTGTCTCAGCTCTAGAGACTGGGAGTCCAAAACCAACGTTATGGCCATGCCCCCTCTGAAACCTGTAGGGAATCATTCCTTGCCTCTCCCTAGTTTCTGATTGGTTGCCAGCAATCTTTAATGTTCTTTGGCTTGCAGCTATATAATTTCAAACTCAACCTTCCTCTCACATGGCCTTCTCCCTCTGTGTCTTTTGTCCACACATGGCCATGTTCTTGGAAGGACACCAGCCATATTGGATTAGGGGCCCATCCTACATCAGTATGACCTCATCTTAATGAATTACATCTTAAACGACCCTGTTTCCAATAAGGTCATGTTCTGAGGTACAGGCAATTAGAACTTCAACATATCTTTCTGGGAGGAAACAAAACTCAACCCATAACAGTAGACAAATATCATGAGATATTGATGTTAATGAGCCTATTTACAAAGCTAAAAAGTAGGGAATCTTGTTTGAGATTAATCTTTTGTTCTCAAGCCTAACTGTTGGGGGAATACATACAACAAGAAAGCATATTTTTTAAGTTCTAACACTCCCTGATGAGATTGTTTTTAATAGGCTATTAATGGAAACAGTTTAATAATCTATTCTTTAACTTTTCAAATAATAAAATTATAATTCAAATTATGATTTACTTCTCTTAACACAGGAAATTTGTTAGTTTTAGGTAGTATCATATATTACCTTTGCTCTCAATAATTATTTTGAGCTGCTGCATCATAAAAAGTATTTACAGCTAAGTTATACTAGATCAAATCTAATTGATTAAATCAGAATTCTGTGCAACGTTAATTACAGTATGCTTTAGATTAAGCAAAGTAATTACATGAGCGATTGCATTTAATGGAATATTTTCATGAATCAGAATATTGCATAATAAACCTGAAAACAGCCACACTGAATACCTAATGTATTTCACAAAACAAATGGAACTGAGAACTGCTAAGACATCTGAATAATTCACATGAAAATAAAGGCATCTTGAAGATCTTCTAAAGCAGACTCTAACTCCTTATTCCCAATGTGCTGCCTTCCTCCCACCATGTTTCTGCAGTTATGCCTTCTAGGACTGCTTCCTGTATCCCCAGTGGATGCCCTAAAGGAGTTCCTGCCTAGGGTATCCATCCTTGTTCCATCAGCCAGGGCTCGGTGAGGGAAGCACATCAAATGATAACTCAAGACTAATAGTGTCTAGACTCTGGAGTACTATTCGCCTCATAATTTAGTTATGAGTTAAACTAAGAGAATAGCTCCCCACATAGCACTGAAACTGTGTGTTCTAAGTTTCAAACAGATTCAAAAGTAAATGCTTCCCCACTGGGGAAGAATTAAAGGTAACATGAACACCCAGCCACCTCCATGAAAGTGAGCCAGCAGTCCAATGTACATGCTCTGAAAGAAATAATTTGCAACAGCCAATGACTGGTGTCAGGTTCAGTTACTGAATTTCTATTACAGCTATACTTTTGGCAGAAGCACAGATCCCTGCTACCCTAGCTAGATTCCTTCAGTAATTTAAAGCCATATTCAATATTCTAAGGGAGACTGATATCTGCTAAGCAGAAATTGTGTTGCTGGATGTATTTAGATCCAGCTGTCTAGCTCAAGCAATATTGTTCTGAAATATTGAATAAGGTTTTCATTTGGTAGAGCAGCAAACATGAATAGACAATTTAATGGCTTTGTGCCAGGTTCAACAGAATTTCATAAAAGAATGAATATTTGAAACAAGTGTCACTGCACCTGTCACAAACTATCATGGGAGATGCATAAGGACATCCTAAAGAGGTAGCACTGAGCTAACCAGGAGTGGTCAATAATTGATTAATTATTTGTGACAATAATAACAACTCTGAGTAGAATTTACCACACACACACCCCAATTTTGTACTGGGAACTTGAAATCAAAATAATATTCTTTTTAGGCTCATAAATATGAATGCCCTTTATCTTCCCTTTAAAATACTTGAGAATCTACTCCCTTTTATTTATTATCTTTAGCTAAACTACTTTCATTTAGAAGACACTTTGCGGCGCGCCTGGGTAGCTCCATCAGTTAAGCATCTGACTCCTGGTTTCAGCTCAGGTCATGATCTCAGAGTTGCAGGATCAAGCCCCATGACAGGCTCCACACTCAGCTCAGTTTGCTAGAGATTCTTTCTCTCCCTCACCCTCCCCCTCTGCTCTTCCCCCTGCTCATGCTCTCTCTCTCTCTCTCAAATAAATAAATAAAACCTTTAAAAAAAGAACAAAAGATACTTTGAATCACAATCAACATTTCAACCACAGATCTTATGGCAATCTACATATTTTGTTAAGACCAGTTAATTATTTCAAGTAGTTCTTAAATAGCACTAGTAAAAGTGTCCCTCCTATGACTGGATACAAATTTTTGGTACAAAAATGTCTTCTCCCCTTCCGCTTCCCTTAGGAGCTAAAGATAATTCTGCTTTTGCCTGTCTTGATCTCTTTCCTCTGCCCCTTTCCAAGTAGAGTTCTTCCTTTCTAGACCAGTTCCTAAGCTTTTGCGATTGAGAATTAGGATGGAAAGCAGAAGGGGGAGCAAGAGGATCCTTAGACAAGGAATGGGAGGGCAGGGGTAACTACGCTTTGTAGGGCAATGGATAGGAGAGAAAAAAAGGAATCTTAAGAACCATCACTGAAGATTATGTATTGCTTTAGTGGTGTTCAACAGAGACTGAAATTACTAGGGCACGTTCTTTTAAATACATCACTATTTGAAAACATTAAAATCTGTACCATTTATTATAACTTCTGTGTGTTCTTGCTATGTCTAGGGAATATGGAGCTTTAAGAATCCTGTCTTCCTGGGGTGCCTGGGTGGCTCAGTCAGTTAAACCTCTAACTCTTGGTTTCGGCTCAGGTCATGATCTCGAGGTTGTGAGATCCAGCCCTGCATCAGGCTGCACACTCAGTGAGGAGTCAGCTTGAGATTCTCTCTCTCCCTCCCCCTCTGCCTCTCCTCTCTCTTGCTCTCAAATATAAATAAACAAATAAATAAAATTTTTAAAAAAATCCTGTCTTCCCAAGATGAAATCCAGAAGATGTGGTTTGCCAATACCTTTTGCAGAACACAGGCATGTTACTTAGGCTCCCCAAATAAGAATAGGTTCAGAAGTAAGAGTTGCTATTCAATGGACATCAAGTTTCAGTTACGCAAGATAAGTAAGTTCTAGAGCTCTGTTGTACAATAGCATGTCTACAGTTAACAATACTGGATTGTACACTTAAAAGTCTTTTGAGAGTAGATCTCATATCAAATGTTCATACCATAATTTTTAAAAAACAGTATAGGAAATTTCAAGGAGGAAGAGGAAAAGAGGAAGGCATCTTGAGAAAGGAGGTACCACACAGAATCCATGTGATGGCAAAAATGGCAGGCAAGTTCACGCTGCAGAAATGGCAGCAGTAGGGTGGGGGCAGCAACGTTGAACTTCTCAGGCCAGTTCTAAAGCCTATAGCTGCATATCATTTCCAGACTCAGCTTTGAGCTGGTTCTCCCATAAATATCTATAGAATGAACTCCTTTCCTGCTTAATCAGACAGCATCCGTTTCTGGTACATTTTACTGAAACTCTTATTGGGTTGCATATGAGAATAATGGCTCAGTTTTTCATACTTAATTTTCTATACTCTAATTTTATATTTAGTGCAGTGATCATTTGCTGGATAATGTTACTTGTAGATTTTAATCACTGGCTTTTAATTCAAAGTAAGATTTTGTTTTTAAAATATTAACAAAAATGACATAAGTACACCATCGAGTAAGATGTTTTTAAAATTCCAAATGTAATTGCTCTTGTAAAGACAGGGCACAATGAAACAATGTTTGGCTTTACCTGTAGAAAAGAGAACAGGTCTTGATTTAGCAGTCCTGGGTCTCTAAATAATATTCTAGAGGAGTCCTCCTTTAGTTTTTATCTCTAAGATAGGGATAACAAGACCTGTATTACAGGTATATTGTGAGGATTAAAGAAGGTAACATATGAAGATTATCAGCGAAGGGCTTGAGCCCCACATCATCCATACCAACCAAAATTTTCTAAATTTTACAAATATGTAGGAACATACAGTAGGGGATGTAGGCAAATATTTTCACTGGGGGGAAGTTAGTAATCTACTCAAAGCATATAGATATCTTCATTGATTATGGGTAAATGATCATTAGGATTCTACCTTGATCTACTTTTCTCACATTCAAGCTACCGGGCACCTTGTTTCACTAAAGAAAACAAGTACACTGTTGACAAGGTAAGTCAACTTAGCAAGAGGTTTTCAAAAAATATCTCAACTAAAAGGAGAAGGAAGTCATTTAAATATAGGCTTTAATGGGGGGAAATAACCCTATTCAGGGCTCCAGAGTAGTAAAAATTTTATTCCTAAAAGCGTAAACTAACAAGATTAAAATAGTTATTGGATACATTTACCATTCTTAGTGTATGGCGGTCAAACAATCTGCCAAAGAACAATGCAAGTGTCTCCTGCCAAAGTAATCCACAAGCAAAATTGTAAAGAAGGTAAAGTTCTCATCAATCCCTGCTCCCCCGGCAACTTCTCTGTCTCTTCTGGATAACCAGCACCCTCTGTTGCCTCTCACTCCTCAGGAAATCCCACTCCACCATCACTCTCCCCAGCGGAAGCAGAATTCTCTGGCCTGCCTCTCCAAATACAGTTGATTGTTGAACAACTTGGGTTTAAACTGTGTGGGTCCCCTTATATTTTTTACTGTATAGTGCTATAAATATTTTCTCCTACAATTTTCCCAACCTTTTTTCCTCTAGCTTACTTTATTGTAAGAATACGGTATATAATACATATACAAAATATGTGTTAATTGACTATGTTATTGGTAGGGCTTCCAGTCAACAGTAGGTTATTAGTTAAGTTTTAGGGGAGCTAAAAGTTATTTGAGGATTTTTGACTTTAAGAGGGGTCAGTGCCCCGAACCACGCCATGTTGATCAAGGGTCAGCTGTAGGTCTCAAACTCCAGATTCCTCTCTATAGGAAGTACTCTCACCTTTAGTCTGCGCAAGCCGCCAAAACAAAATACCATAGACTGGGTGGCTTAAACAACAGACATTTATTTTCTCACTGTTCTGGAGGCTGGAAGTCCAAGATCAGGCTTCTAGACAATTCAGTTCTTAGTAAGGCTTCGCTTCCTGGCTTGCATTTCATTGACCACATGGGGGTGGTGGAAGGTGGAGAGGGAGAAAGAGGGGGAGGAGAGATACAGTGAGAGAGAGACAGAGAGAGAGAAAGCACACAAGTGCCCTAGTGTCTCCTCTCATAGGGCACTAATCCTATTGGATGGAACCTCACCCTTACGACCTCATGTAACCTTAACTGCTTCCACAGAGGGCCCATCTCCAAATCCATCCATACAGAGGGTTAGGCCTTCGACATAAGAATGGGGAGGGGGGAGGACACAAACATTCAGTCCATAACAGAGAAAATATTGTTAAACACACACTATGAAAGAATTTTAACCCTCTTTGCACAGAATGTAGAGAATAATTGCTTGTTGGCAGGGAATAATTGCTTAATAACCGCAGGAAAGAATTTCTAATAATTCAGGAGCAAGTACACCCCACACTGTCCACGCTACGCCACTGCGTACGGGCACATTCTCATCCTAGCTTGCACCTCTTCCTGCATCTTCAGGGCCAGTCAAAGGGGCTCAGTTTACCACTCCACTGATGGCTGGACATGCAGTCACACACTCCTGTCCCTAGACTTCCAACCCATGGCCTATTTCTGGATCTGAACCATGACCATGGCTTTAAGTTCACAAATAAGGGGGACATCATCTCCCCTATTCTACATGGGGAACACAGCCATGCCTGGATTGCATTCCAAAGTTTCTCAACTGCTCATCCTCGTGCACACGGCAACAAACACATAAGCTTGCATATTCTTGACCTTTTAAGTTTTCCTTCTGTATTTACCTGCCTTTTGGGGAATCAACCACAAAAGTGCCCAAATTAAATTATTTTACCTTGTTAGTAGATACAGATGGCATTTAGGAATCTTAAAGATTGCTTTGCTTTTTCCTTAGAAACAAAAGAGTCAAGATATGCAACTTTTTTTTTTTTTGCCTGTCCTATTCCAGCATAGGAGTCTAAGCCTCTCTGCTATCTCAGCAGATACCTAACCTAAATAACTATTCTTAAATACATACAAAAAACACTCAAAAAAAAGAGAAGTCTTCGGGAACCTTCATTTACCACAGAACTGTGCTCCAAGCATTTGTACTCAAAGAATTTCCAAAATAGATTTTGTGACAATAATACCTGAAAACTGGTTTTAGTTTTTTGTTGTTGTTGTTGTTAAAGATTTTATTTATTTATTTGACAGAGAGAGAGAGACAGCAAGAGAGGGAACACAAGCAGGGGGAATGGGAGAGGGAGAAGCAGGCTTCCCGCCGAGCAGGGAGCCTGATGCGGGGCTTGATCCCAGGACTCCGGGATCATGACCTGAGCTGAAGGCAGATGCTTAACGACTGAGCCACCCAGGCGCCCAAGTTTTAGTTTTTTTTTAAGTACATTATACTTTCTAGTAATCTGACAACCTCCCTGGGAATTTGTATAGTAACATCTGAGTGCGACCTACACAGTAAGCCTACCTCAATTATTACTTGCTAATTGCTATCCAATCATTGTAAAAATTGAGGCACAGAATATTTAAGTGATTTGAATATGATTTCTTATCTAATTAGTGGCAAAGCTGAGAATATAAGCCAAGTCCTGAGATTTTTTTTTAACTTACTAGAGAAATGTTTAAATGATCCTATGAAGGTAGTATAGTATCATGAAACCCCAGGCTCCCAACACCCAGTTTCAACAATTTATCAACATCTTATTTTGCCAAACTTATTTCTTCTTTCCTCCAACTTTTTTCCTGTTGCAGTATTTTTTTTAAAGATTTATTTATTTATTTGAGAGAGAGAGAGAGCATGGGGTGGGGGGGAGGGAGAAAGAGAGAGAGAATCTCAAGCAGACTCTGCTGAGCATGGAACCCAACACAGGGCTCGATCCCACAACCCTGGGATCATGACCTGAGTCGAAACCAAGAGTCAGATGCTTAACGGACGGAACCACCCAGACGCCCCTCTTGTTGCAGTAATTTAAAGCAAATTCTAGACGTCATATCATTTCCCCTATATTTACTTCAGTATGTATCTCTATTAAGCTATTTCTTACATTTTACATCTATTTTTGGTAGATCAACAATTTCCTAACAGTGGCCAAAGGTCTCAGACACCTAGCAAAATATTGTAGTACCCTTCTTTCATTTTTTCCCTATGTATTTCTCTCTCTCAAAAGAGGAAATTCCAATCAATTTTAGTAGACCAATAAAAAGAAAAAAAACAAAAACCCAATAATCTTCTGATAGTAAAAATTTTAAATGTAAGTTTCAAAGTTACTTTAAAACATTTCACTATGTTCCAGTTCTACAAAAAGTACAAGCAAATCTTTTATCTTCCTCCAAGAAAGCCAGTTTCCTAGAAAAATCATAGTGTGGAAATTCCGTTCTGGGTAAAATCCTAAGGTTATATGAAGACTGAGTATATATACAACTTGCAACGGAAATTGTGGTGGTGTTTAATAAAATATAAATAAAATTCATGAGAGTCTCATCTTTTTGAATATTTATTTGGCATCTAATTTAGCAAAGGTTCTCTGATGTTCCTATTTTATGACTTTATCAAAATTTTAATTCTGTTCTAATTTTAATATGGAATTTTAAGGTCACACACATTAAAAGGCAATCTATCCACAACAGAGGCACTTAACCTATAGAGTGGCTATGAAGTCTGGCAACATAGGCAACTATATATAATAAGTGGTTTATTGATATTACATGACAATACATGATATGTTTGATGTGTTGCCCCTCATTAATGATGCACAGTTTAGTGTGCTGGATAGAATGGCAATGAATAGGATACATTCACACAGTATTTCTTTTTTTTTTTTTTTTTTAAGATTTTATTTATTTATTTGACAGAGAGAGAGATAGCGAGAGCAGGAACAGAAGCAGGGGGAGTGGGAGAGGGAGAAGCAGACTTCCCGCTGAGCAGGGAGCCCGATGTGGGACTCGATCCCAGGACCCTGGGATCATGACCTGAGCCGAAGGCAGATGCTTAACGACTGAGCCACCCAGGCGCCCTTTCACACAGTATTTCTAGCAATCTTTGCACATACATCTGTAATGTATCACCTCCAATCAGTTCTCAGATGCGATCCCTGGAATCAGCAATGCCTGGGGATGTTAAAAATGTAAATTTTCTTTTTTTTTTTTAAAGATTTTATTTATTTATTTGACAGAGAGAGACAGTGAGAGAGGGAACACAAGCAGGCAGAGTGGGAGAGGGAGAAGCAGGCTCCCCGCTGAGCAGAGAGCCTGATGCGGGGCTCGATCCCAGGACCCTGGGATCATGACCTGAGCTGAAGGCAGACGCTTAACGACTGAGCCACACAGGCGCCCCAAAAATGTAAATTTTCAGGCACCCACCGCAGACCTAGTCAATCAGAAAATTGGGCTCAATAGTCTGTTTTAACAAGCTCTGCAGGTGATTCAGATGCAAGCTAAAGTTTGAGAAACACATGCTCAGATTTTGTGTCTCTGATTTTCACTGAAAACAAACTGACAAATAAAAAAAAAATCCTTGCCCTTTCAGCCTACCCCAAGCATAGGGTTGCCAGATTTAGCAAATAAAAATATAGGACACCAGTTAAATTTGAATTTCAGATTTAAAAAAGTTTTTAGTATACTTATGTCCCTTGCAGGTATGTCCTATGTATATATATGTACCCCATTTATAAAAGGGATATGTAAGTATCCCCATGCATAGTTATACTAAAAGATTATTGGTTGTTTGTCTGATATCCAAATTGAATTTTTCATCCTGTGCCCTGAGTTTTTCTGGCATCCATACTCAAGAGTGTTTTAATCTGGCCAGCGTTCGGCATATTCCACAGGGCTATGTCACCTCACCCAGTTTTAGAAATTATCACCCTACCAGTCTCTCACCACTCTGGGGTCCTGTGGTGGTTGGTCTCTGAGTGAGCTGAGCTTGCCTGTCAAGAGCATACACTAACTGGTGTTCACTTAACATGGTCAAGCAGGGCAAAGAGTCACCTATATTTGGGGCTACCCTGTAGGTGGAAATATTGGGTGTTGGCTAAAGACAAAAACTAAAGAAAAGTGTACCAAATCTCATCTAACTAACTTGAATTCATGAAATGTAAAAACAATTTTTCTCTCTGTTCAAATAACTTTGTTTCATGCAAGATTCCGGATTTCTAATAAGAAATAATGATGGATAAAAATGTTTTTATATGCCTTCACAGAACTGCATGCTACTGATGAGTCCTTTTCTTTAACTGTCCCTACTTAAGTCGGAAAACTAGAGCCAAACAAGTTTGAAATCTAAATCTTACCTGAATTAGTTTCATAGTCATTTCTTTTTCATTTTTGAACTGCCATCCTATATACTTTTTAAATTCACATAGGGTGCACAGATTTTAAATACGCAGTTCAATGAGTTTTAACAAACATAAGCCCCCACCCCAGCAAGATTTAGAACATTTCCTTCACTCTAGAAAAATCCTCAAGCCCCTTTCCAGTCAATTTCCCCTCCAGAGGCAACTACTGTTCTGACTTATGTCACTGTAGTTTTGTTTGTTCTAGAACTTCACGTAAATGAAGTTACTTTCATTTTCACATATTCAAAACATATCTTGCCATATAGCAGGGAATTTATCATGTATTTTTATTTATTTCCTCTGAAATCACTGTAAAGCCCTAAAGATAGTACCCCACCTCTCACCCTCAAAGAGAGGACAAGGATACTGGACGTGGATCTGATCTACAGGGAGGCGTCAGAACCTGAAGAAGTAATGAGAAGAAGGGACACCAAAGGAAGCTTTAGGTCATGAATCCTTGGGTCCCCAAGTCAAGAAGCACTTGGGCCAGGGGACTCAGGAAGGAATGGTTGTGAGGGGCACCATGAGAGCATCGGGGAACCGTGCCAGGTAGAAAACTACTCTAGCACCTCAGCAGGCTGCATAAGGCAGCCTGCTCTTGCCTTCCCAGCAATGCCCACCACCAGGCCTCCAGTTATTTGGGGACCCGGGTCATGCCACTGCCCGTATGTTCCAAGACATCTGCAATGAAGCGTTCTAGGACCCTCCCTTAGGGTGGGAAGGAGCTCCTGTTTCTGTACTTTGGGGACAGACTAGACTCTAGTGGTATACCCTAAAGTAAGGGCAGAGGAGTGTAGATAACCCTGTTTCAACTAATGTAAGTTAAACATTCAAGTTATTTAATATTTTAGCGCTTTTCAAAATATCCACTGGAGTAGCATCTAATCATCATTTTAAAAGTCTACTACCCAGGGCGCCTGGGTGGCTCAGATGGTTAAGCGTCTGCCTTCGGCTCAGGTCATGATCTCAGGGTCCTGGGATCGAGTCCCGCATCGGGCTTCCTGCTCCTTGGGAGCCTGCTTCTCTCTCTCTCTCTCTCTCTCTCTGTCTCTCATGAATAAATAAATAAAATCTTTAAAAAAAAAAAAAGTCTACTACCCAGACAGGACATAAAATTTTAAATGGCAGCAGTATGTAATCTAATATTATTCTTTATGGGGGGAAAAATATTTCTATGATGTTTCCTTTTGCTCACATTCCTGGGGGATCCAGGGATGAAAGACCATGTAAATCCAAACAGACATATTACGAGTATGGTTCATTTACATAGGTATATACAAATGTTATCATTTGAGACAAATTTAGAAAAACACATACCAAGAATAAAATGTATTTTAAATGGGCTCCCGAATGTTGATGCTCATCACAAATCTTCACTTACCCTGAGTTGTTCTCAGACTTCCAGAATCTCTCAAAGGCAAACTTACCTGCAGATACTTCCGTGAAGACTCCAAAGTCGTTCTTGATCAGTATATGTGAAGTCGGACCCTATCAAAGACCCTCACCTCCTTGGTATCTGAGAAGTCTTGCAATACTACTTGGAACCCAATGCCTTCCTGTTTCTCTGCTACAGGAGGTTCCATCCTCCAGGAGACAATTCTTACACAGTGTTTGAGGAGCAAGATGTTTATTAAGGGTCAACACCTGTGAAACGAAGACGGCAGAAGCAGGGCTGGATTGAGGAAGCAACTGAACCACAACGCAGACACAACACACGTAGCTGGGAGCTCTGGGGCAGATACTGTCCAGGAGAATGTCCCCAGCCAGGCCAGATGGCTGTGCCTCTATATCTGGGTGTCACCCAGTCACCGGATGCAGGCAGCTCCAGGAAGGGCACGACCTGGGGCAAGGCAGCTCTCAGGAGCTCACCGCTAAAGATTGTCTTCTGACCATGCACTCCACAGCTGGACACCAAGTTCTTCCTTGAAGGGACATGTAAGTACCTAGCACAACCATTCTCCAAGTCTGTCTGCAAGAACCCCATGGATTTCTCTCAGTCCCTCAAAGCACCATGCTCACCCTTGTCTTACGGTGGATCCCTGTGCCTGGAACATTTTCCCCACCCTCTGCACCTGGCAAACACCTTCCCCCTTCCTCAGGTCTCATCCTTAGTTAGGCCTTCTCTCACCCACTCTCTCATAACACTCATCAGACTTGTAATTTGCTTAATGCCTTTATTCCCTGCTTGAACACCCTCCATGAGAGCAGGGACAATGTCAGACTTGTTTGTGCTGTATTTTCAGTGTTGAGCAATGTGCCATGCACAGAGTAAATCTTCAGTGTATATTTTATGAATAGATTAGTTAATTTGATGTACTTGGTATTTTAGTTTGGATTCCCCCAGAAGGAGACCCTAAGGCAAGGATTCAAGTGCAAGCAGATTATTTGAGAAGTGATTCCAGAAACACTGCTGGGAACATAGGAAAGTGACACAGGAAAGGAAAGACAGCCAGTTAATTTCTCATTACCACTGTGGGGCAAGAGTTTAATCCTGCTGGGGAAATCTGAGAACCAGCGTTGAATATGTGCCTTAAAGTTATCCATCCAAAGATGAGTGACCACATATTGTGTGATTCCATTTATAGGAAATGTCCACAATAAGCCAATTCACAGAGACAGCAAGTAGAGTTGTGGGTTCCAGAGGGTGGGGGAGGGGAGGATCAAGAGAAACTATCAACAGGTATGGGTTTCTTTGGGTAAGGGTAGAAATGTTCAGAATTAGTAGTGATGGTTGTACAATATTGTGAATACGTAAAAAAAAATCACTGAATTTTATATTGAGTTTTATGTTATATGAATTATATTTCAACAAATTACAATAAACCAGTGAGGGAGCTGGGATATTTATACACAAGCTCTATTCATGAGTCAGGGCTGATGGGTGAGGGGGTAGTTAATTTCTACAACATTTCCAGCCTGTCCTAAGCAGACAAAACCAGCTCTGAGACTAGGGCGACTTTCAGCAAAGAGATGCAGATACCAGCACTTTGCAGTTTGGAGTCATGATGCACTGAAATGGGAAGAATAAGGGGGTGCGTGTAGGGCCCGGATCGGGTCTGCTGTACTTAGGAATAAACCTAACAAACCCACCTGACATATTCAAAGATGAACCATTCCATGGAGAAGGAGGGTTCACTCAGAAGCCTCCAGCTCCAAGAACCTATTTTTCTAAACTTATTCTATAACATACTGATACATGGACAGCATGTTTAGGGAGCCCAATTATCTCAGTTGTGATCCCTAATCAAGTATATCTGTGGAAGGAGAAAAGAACAGCGCATTCAGTGGGAAGTGGGATTGCGGTAGGTTGAATAATGACCTCCCCAAATATGTCTACATTCTAATCCTGAGACACTGTGAATGTTCCCTTTTAAGGCAAAAGGGACTTTGCAGGTGCAATTAGGTTCAGGATTTGGAGATGGGGAAATTACGTTGAATTACCCAGGTGGGCCCAATGTAATCACGCAGTCCTTATGAGAGGGAAGAAGGTGGCTCAGAATCGGAGGGGGAGGGTTATGTAGCAAGAAGAGCAGATGTAAGGGTGACACACATTGAAGATGGAGAGGCCAAAGAGTATGGCGCCACTGAAAGATTAAAAAAAAAAAAGGTAACAACAGAGGTCCTCCCCCTCAGAGTTTCCAGAAGGAACCGAATGCCAGTAATGCTAACATCTTGACTTTTTACCTCAGTGAAAAGTATTGCAGATTTCTGATCTCCACAACTATAGTAGAAGAAATCTGTGTTGTATTAAACCACTAAATTTGTAGTAATTTGTTACAGTGGTGATGGGAAGCTAATACACTCTCCCAGAAGGGATGAAAAAAATAATCACCATCACTTATTCCCCGGAATATGTTATAAAATCGGAAGGGTCTTAAAAATCACAACGAAAATAAAATACTTTGTATCTTCATTTTATGTTCGGTGTAGTTATGTATTTTTAATATATTAAAATATCATACACTTGTCTTCTGACTTCTTTTTAGAATAAGCAAATACTATTTCAAAGAGAGTACTCGGTGGGGATTTTGTTCATTTTAACAAACTGAATGTTTCAATTTACCTTATAGACTTTGGATTTATAAATTACATTCTGCCAAGTAAAAATTCTTACTAGAATATTGACATGAAGAAAAAAACAGTGAATGAAATCCCAGGAAATAACATGTTTACAACTCTAAAAGTATTGTAAAATTCAGTGAATTAAATAGAAATATTCCTACAGCAAATTTCTGAGCATATTCAATGTGAGTTGAAGGGAGCTAACTGCCAGGCATGACAGTGAGTATGTGAGGTTCCTGAAGGTGAGAATGAGACACAGGGTAGGATAAAGTAGCAAAGCCTTAGGAAAAGAGGGGGAACAGGAAGGAGGGATAAGGGACCTAAAACACATGAGCTGTTCCAGAGCTTTTTGATGGCGCATGTAACTTCTCTTCGATTTCAGTCTATGTTCCACATTATCACCAGATAATAGAAAATAAAATTCAATCATGTCATACCTCTGCTTCAAATGCTCTGAAATTTGTTAGGTTAAAATAAAATGAAAAGCCATGTTCCATAATCTCAATGGCATGCAAAGCCCTCAACGTCTGGACACCAGCCTACTTATTTAGCCTTATCACCACCATCCCAATCATGCCAGACTCTCCGTTGTTCCTGAAACATCTCTGTGTCTCTCAGGCCTCACGGACTTGGCAAATAATGTTCTCACTAACTCGAATGAGTCCTTCTTATCCTCACCAAATATCTACTCATCCCAGCCTAAATATCCTCTTCTCAGTGAAGTTTCTACTAGAGGAAATAATCCACCCTGGGCCTTGAGCTCCATCCCTCCACCTTCTTGCCAAGGATGCTAGGAATGCAAAGCCCTGACTACTCTTTATCCTGGCCATTTCTCAGTGTTGTATTTGCAGAGAGCAGTCTTGAGGGCTGGAGTAGCATCTTGCTTGCCTCTCACTGTAAAAATGGTAAATTCCTTAAGCTCTGGGTTCCTCTCCTGTAACACAACTCATAGGGTATGTAGGCATTCATCTAGGCCCACCTGAATGCCCCCCATGGATTGGGGTGGGGGGGAGGAAGGAGCATGAGGACTGGTGCTGACATCATGCTGGTGCTGCTCACTGTGCCATGAGTGATACAGTCATTTGTCTCTGACCCAGGAGTCTCCTGTCTTCCATCAGAACTCATGCAACAGTACCAGACTCGCTCGTTAGCTTGCAAGTAGGGTAAAATCCCAGATTCTGCACAGTCCTTGATGGGTCCCCATCTCTCCAGACAGGGTTTGTGCTCTCTTATATCTGTGATCCTACAATATTTGCTCAAATAGAATGTGTTATTACATGAGGGTATGGGTTATGGCACATAGCTGTTCAGAAAAATGTCAAAAAACGAAATATTTCCAGTTCAACAAAGGTGTCTGCTCTGATAACGGCTTCATTTTCCCCTAACCAAAGCTGGATCCATTTAAATAGAACAGACAGTGGGGCGCCTGGGTGGCTCAGTCGTTAAGCGTCTGCCTTCGGCTCAGGTCATGATCCCAGGGTCCTGGAATCGAGCCCCGCATCGGGCTCCTGCTCGGCGGGAAGCCTGCTTCTCCCTCTCCCTCTCCCCCCACTTGTGTTCCCTCTCTCACTGTATCTCTGTCAAATAAATAAATAAAATCTTTAAAAAAATAAAAATAAATAAATAAATAGAACAGACAGAATGAGACTTTTTTTTCATTGTCAGAGGAAAGTGTTCTTGAAATAATGCTTTAAAGACCTGGGAGAATCTGAGTGACAATATTAGTTTCTTTCAGTCTTTCTTCGTGTCACTTAATTTGGCCACATGATCCTGTTAACAATTCCTAGACTTTAAAAAAAAAATCCATTTTTAAAGCATTCTTTAGCCCAGATAATTCATTTTTTATTCTTAAGGATTAAAGGTTAAGTCCACATTTCAAGATTTTTGAGTAAGATTTTTATCTGAATTTTGTAAGCTGGGGAGAATAAGCCTTCATTAATTATCAAATATTTTTCTCAGTGATTTTATCTTTTTTTGCAGCCAGGAGGCATAGCAATACATTAATAAGCTGAAAAAAAATGAATAAATAGAATCTTACTTGGTTATGAGATCATGAAGAGAAATTGAGAAAATGCTAAGTAGCACACAGAAGTAGCTGTTTGCCCTAGAAGGATTATAAAACAATAAGCAACTCTTTAGCCAAAGGCAACAGGTTGGCTTAACAAGATGGAAGCCAGAACTACCCCACTGATAAATTACACAAGAAACACATTACTCAATTCAAAACTAGTCAAATGTTTGTATTTAAGTTAAGAACTGAAAACTCAAAGGCTTGAATCTTTGAGATCAGATTTAGATTGATGAAACTTGTGTCTTATCTTTCAGATACACTGTGGGCAGGGCTGAGTTCCTGCTGGAAATGGACCCTTGTTAAAGGGGGGAGACAGATCCAGTCCCTCAGTCCCTGACAGCATGGTGACCTGGGAGGTCGCACCGAGGTTCCAGCGAAGCAGGTTTGTGCTCCAAGCAACACCATTCACCTTACACCCCGGCTCCCAGGCTCTGTCTGTGTGGAAAGTCAAAAACAAACAAAACAAAACAAAAAGCCAGATGTTTGGCTAAAACATTCCAAAATTTGCAATGGCTTGAGAGAACATTGTACATTTTATTCAATCTTAATCTACTTTCCTAAATTTTATTCTACATTTGAAAGTGGGAAACTAGCCCCATGGAAATAGCATTAAAGCAACATGAGAGGGAAGATGAGTCTCCTAACATTTGAAGAAAAGGATAATATATGTCCTCCTAATTTTGTCAGCCAAGCTGTACTTCATTTTGCCTCAAACCAGAATGCTTGATCTGTATGTTGGGGCTCTGGGAGAAGGGGAGCTACTCCCCATGAGCTTTACCCACATGTTCAGTGCTGCTTCTGCTACTGCCACCGAGGAGCGGGAAAGGTGGAAATAACCAATGGCACCCACCTGCCCTTTCTACTGCGAAGCTAGAATAGCATGGCGCCTTCTACTTTAAAGTTTCTTCTACCAGTTGTAACTCACTTCACCAACACCTTTCATGATAGCTCAGGGAGCAGGAGAAATGAAACTGTGTGGAACCATTAGCCTTTCATAATTAGAGAACTCTGGGTTCAGCTGTGGGTGAAAGGGAGGAAATGCTGCTACTGAAAAACAAAAACAACTCGGGAAAAATCACCTGTCTCAACCCTCTACCTTCCCTGTTCTGCAGGGCAGGGTCCTTTGCCTGAGGCTCCAAATTCTGCTCACCCTGGAAGGTTCCCACTGACCCCTCCTGCAGGGAATATGGGTAGGAGTCCAGACTGTCAAGGATGGGTGTTTGGGGTATGTTCTGTGCTGCAAACTGATCTAGTGGTATGAATGCCAAAGAAATCCTCCCCTGTGCCCTCTTGTGTACCTGGTAATAAGTTGAGGACCACTGACAAAGCCATCATCACGGGGACCCCAAGAAAATCTGGGGCTCCTGACTCTGGTTTATGCATCATAAGAAAAGCCTTTTTTAAATGGAGTCACTCAAGTTTGTGCTTGGGTCCACTAAATTGTGGGTTTGGGTTTTTCTGGGGATATGCCTTTTGCCTTTTCAAATTGGGGAAATAACTAATGAAAAGTTTTTGTTGTTTTTTTTAACGTCCTTATTTGTAGTAAAAGAAATAAGAGGGCTCAAACATTAGTCACCTAGTTACCATTCTGCTTAAGGATTACCTGCTAGAGGCAGGTATTTCTCTGTTCTGTATGGCAGGTATCTGCATATGCCCACCCTGGGGTAGAAAGGTAGGGGCCCCAGAAACAACCGTATAGACCTGTTTGTCAGGAGAATTAGACATTAGAATCCCTAGATTGGCAAGTAGTTGAGAACTATCCCCACGTTCCAGAATACTTCTTAAGGCCTATCTATGAGGGTTGGGAATATTTTTATATTAATGGGCTCTACAGGAAATTATAAGTAAATCAGCTGTTACAAACAAAATTGCATGTCAAGGGAGTTATAGCGGCACCTAGCTGGCTCAGCTGATAGAGCATGCAACTCTTGATCTCAGGGTAGTAAGTTCAAGTCCTACATTGGGTGTAGAGATTACTTAATAATAAAATCTTAACAACAACAACAACAAACCTCGGAGTTACATATGAAATGCTAAAAGGCCAAAAAACACTGAATTGCTATATTGGGCAATATTTACTTTCCCCAGCTATTTACTAGAATGATAAGAATATTCTGAAAGATATCACTAATCTTGGCTAATTTGTAACTACCATTTAAAACTCAATTACCCTGATCATGAGATCAAGCCCCATGACTGGCTCCGCACTGTGCATGGAGCCTGCTTAGGATTCTCTCCCTCTGCCCCTCCCCAACTTGCACGTGGGCACGTGCTTACCCGGTGCTCGCTCTCTCTCACGCTAAAAAATTAATGAATTAATTTTAAAAACCCTCAATTACCCTGAGCCACATTTCTCATGTAATGCCAAACAGCTATTATTCCTGCTATCCTGGTTCTGTTAATGGCACCAATATTCTTCTGTTCACCAGGCATAAAACGCCAGGCCCATCTTTGGTTCCTTTTCTTTCTTTCTTTCTTTTTTTTAAAGATTTTTTATTTATTTTTGACACAGAGAGAGTGTGTACAAGCAGGGGAAGAAGCAGGCAGAGGGAGAGGGAGAAGCAGGCTCCCCGCCCAGCAGGGAGCCCGATGTGGGGCTCTATCCCAGGACCCTGGGACCACGACCCGAGCTGAAGGCAGACACTTAAACGTCTGAGCCACCCAGGCGCCCTTTGGTTCCTTTTCATGACACTCCTTCTCCACCCAATCAATTGCCAAATCCTGTATTTTCTTAATAAAATGGCCCCTAATCTCCCTTTCTACTGACGCCCTGTTTCTGATCCTAGTTCTGGCCTTTCCCAGCTCGAAGCCTCTCCTCCCTCCCACCAGTTTTGCACATGGCAGTTTGACTAACCTGCCCATATCATCACTTTGGTTAGAGGATCCACCTCTTAAATGTCTTTCAGGACTTCCAACTGCCTACACCAATGGCTTGCATCTGCTAAGACCCAGCACTTTGTCCCTATACCTTGCATGCTTTGCAAACATACAACCACCTCCTGGCCAATAGGTAAAATTCCGTTTTGCCAAGATTAAAACTTTTAACGGTAATTTCTGTCAGAATGCTGATCTGAGCAACTTGTGGGTGTTAAGTAGAATGCAACTTGCTACAAATAAGAGGAAGAGGCTTAGAGTCACAAGCGTATCCCAAGGGAACCACCTTGTGCTTATTGGAACTTGTTGAGAACATTGCCTCCCAAGATTCAAGGGTGTATGTCTGGGAGTAAACAGCTCTATTAAAAAAAAAAGTGCTGAGGGTCAACCTAGCGAATAGTGAGGTAACTACAGAAGCTTTTATAGACGCTGTGAGACTGTAACTATACTATTGTTTGTACTGTATTTGCTGCTGGCTTGTTTAATGTTTCTGGATGTTTGATCCTTTCTGTTGTCCTGCTAAAAATTCTAGTATTTGAAGGTGTGCTACAAAACCAAATGAAAATCACTGAAGGCTTAAGTCTAGATTCCTTACCACAACCTACCAGGTCCTTCTCATTTTTGACCCCAACCTTTCTCTCCAGCCTTAACTGCTAATTCTGGCCCCTTGAGTCACATGGGACCACATGTTGCTCTTGAATTAAATTAGCTTTTTCACATCTCTGGGACTTCATATGCAGAAGAAACATTATGTTCTTGTTTTTTCTGCACTCAGTTATCAAGACACAGTTACAATATTATCTCTTCCCTAATGTTTTCCCAGACTCGCCCAGTGAGAGGTCATTGTTCCCATAGTCCTTTGCACATGTCTTCTTTATCACATGTACCCTCATGTTTTATAATCCCTGCCCTACAGCTATCTCCAAGGCATCAGGGATGGAGTTCCTGGGGGCAAGGACTTCATTCATCTTTGAATTCCTGATGCTTGAGATGTTACAAGCCCTTAAATGTTTGTAGAATTGTCTGTTTTGGCCAAGATTCAGGCCCCTATGACTTATTACTAATTAATCTTTCAAAAATTATCTCCTACAGCTCTGCTGTATGTACTTTATACTCAAACCAAGCTAGACTACTTTCTGTTCCTGAAATAGAACTTACCCTTTCCCACCTCTACAAACGTGCTCATGTGATTCAAAGTATTCTTATATTTGGGACACTCACCATCTCTCCATGATAGCCACCTACAAAACTTCTATCCCTATAACCAAGCTCACAGCCATGTTCTCCCAATAAGTCCTCTCTCATCCCCAAACTAAGCATTTTCTCTGAACTTTTTAATACTTGGTTATACAGTTCTCAGGACCCTTAGCACAAACAAGTGTGGATCGTAGTCACTTGTGTCTATTTTACCTCCCTCACTAGGTTATAAAAATCTCCTTGAAGAAAGATACCTTCTTAGTTTTTGTTTTCTCATTAGTACCTATGCAATATCTTGCGCATAAAAGGTACAGTTTTTCCAATGAATGAATGAAATAAGTGATGCATATGTCTAGTGCCTCATACTATTCACTATATTCTATTTACATATGCTATCATACAATTACAGTTTATGTAAGGAGCCATCTCAACATTTCCTTGGTACATTAGGCAATTGTTATCATGTGTAGCAAATTCTTGTATCACACTCTCCACACTATTGCAGGCTGGTTTCCTTACTGAGATAAATTTTTAAAACTCTACCCAGGGTGGAGGTGTTAACTAACCCTATTGTGGTAATCATTTTGAAATATACAATATACATGTGTATGAAATCATCACATTGTACATCTTACATATGTTAGATAATATCTCAAAGCTGGGGGGGAAAAACCCCTACACAGATGTTCTCCTCTTACCCTGGAATCTGCAAATTCTAATTTATAACACAGAGAATAAATCCTAATAAAAGGGAATTCCAATTCTCCTCCTTTAAGCAAAGTTAGTTTCTATCTACTCTTTGTTTCAATTCACACATATATAATAGCAATTAGTTCTACTGCTTTATATTTTGTTTTCATCTTTATCTCCCCTACTAGATTTTGAGCTTCTCAAGGCTGATAACCCTCTTATCTCTCTATTGATCAACCTATAATAATTAGTTTACATATATAAATATGTTTTATTTACTTTATACAGTTGATCCTTAAACAACATGGGGGTTAGGGACATCAACAACCACATAGCTGAAAAACCTGCATGTAACTTTTGACTCCCCCCAAAATTAACTACTAATAGCCTACTATTGACCAAAAGCCTTACCAATAACCTAGTTGATTAGCACATACTTTGTGTGTTACAGGTATTATATACTGTGTTCTTACAGTCAAGTAAGCTAGAGAAAGAAAATGTTAAGAAGTCATAAGAGAAAGTATATTTATAGTACTGTACATGTTTGTTGAAAAAAATCCACATGTAAGTGGACCCCCACAATTCAAACCCATGTTGTTCAAGAGCCAACTGTATATAAACATAATGTAAATATTTTAATATTTATATATAAATATAAGAAGTACATATAAATTATATAATTATGCCTGGCAATATTTTCCATTCTATAAATATGATTGACATAATGGACAGTGTTGTTTTTTTTTTACTAAAGTATAGTTGGCATACAATGTTGTATTAGTTTTGGGTATATGAAATAGTGATTTGATAATTTTATACATTATACAGTGCTCATTATAATAAGTATAGTTACCATCTATTACCATACCAGGTTATTACAATATTATTGACTATATTCCCTATGCTGTACTTCTCATACCTGCAACTTCTTTGCTTTATAACTAGAAGTTTGTACTTCTTTTTTTTTTTTTTAAAGATTTTATTTATTTGAGAGAGAGAGAATGAGAGACAGAGAGCACGAGAGGGAGGAGGGTCAGAGGGAGAAGCAGACTCCCTGCTGAGCAGGGAGCCCGATGCGGAACTCGATCCCGGAACTCCAGGATCATGACCTGAGCCGAAGGCTGTCGCTTAACCAACTGAGCCACCCAGGCGCCCCAGAAGTTTGTACTTCTTAATCACCTTCACCTATTTTGCCCATCCCCCCCCCCAATCTGGCAACCACGAGTCTGTTCTCTGTATATGAATATGAGTCTTTTGGTTTTGTTTGTTCATTTGTTTTTTATATTCTGCATATAAGAGAAATCACACAGCATTTGTCTTTCTCTGTCTGACTGATTTCACTAAGCATAATACCCTCTAGGTCTATCCAGGTTGTCACAAATGGCAAAATTTCATTCATTTTTATGGCTGAGTAATACTCCATTTTGTATATATACCGCATCTTTACCAATTCAAGCTTTAAGTTACTTTCATACCTTGGCTGTTGTAAATAATGCTTCAGTGAACAAAGAAGCACATACATCCTTTCAAATTAGTATTTTCCTTTTCTTTGGGTAAATACCCAGAAGTGAAATTGCTGGATTATATATGGTAGTTCTATTTTTAATTTTTTGAGAAATCTCCATACTGTTTTCCGTAGTTGCTGCACCAATTTACAGTCCCACCAAGAATGTACGAGAGTTTCCTTCTCCCTACATCCTCACCAACACTTGTTATTTCTAGTCTTTTTGATACTAGCAATTTCTGACAGGTGTAAGGTGATCTCTCATTGTGGTCTTGATTTGCATTTCACTAATGATTAGTGATGTTGAGCATCTATTCATGTGTCTTTTGGCCATCTGGATGTCTTTTTTAGAAAGGTGTTTATTCAGGTCTTCTGCCCGTTTTTAATCAGATTGGTTTTTTTGGTGTTGGCTTGTATGAGTTTTTTATATATTCTGGAATTTAACCCCTAATCAAATATATCAGTTACAAATATCTTCTCCCATTCAGCAGGTTGTCTTTTTGTTTTGTTGATCGTTTCTTTCACTGTGCAAAAGAATTTTAGTTTGACGGAGTTCCAATAGTTTATTTTTGCTTTTGTTTCCCTTGCCTCAGGAAACATTCAGAAAAATGTTGCTAAGGTCAGTTTCCAAGAGATTACTGCCTATGTTTGTTTTTGTTTTTGTTTAGGAGTTTTATGGTTTCAGGTCACACATTTAAGTCTTTAATCCATTTTGAGTTTTTTTCTGTATGGGGTAAGTTGTTCAGTTTCATTCTTTTGCACACAGCAATCCAATTTTCTCAACATCATTTATTGAAGAGATTATCTTTTCTCCATTGTATATTTTTGCCTTTTTTGTCTGAGATTACTTGACCATATAAGTGTGGGTTTATTTCTGGGCTCTCTATTCTGTTCTATTGATCTATGTGTCTATTTTTGTGTCAGTACCATACTGTTTTGATTATTATAACTTTGTGGTATAGTTTGAAATCCAGGATTATAATACCTCCAGCTTTATTTTTCTTTCTCAAGATTGCTTTGGCTAGGGCGCCTGGGTGGCTCAGTTGGTTAAGCGACTGCCTTCGGCTCAGGTCATGATCCTGGAGTCCCTGGATCGAGTCCCGCATCGGGCTCCCTGCTCGGCAGGGAGTCTGCTTCTCCCTCTGACCCTCCTCCCTCTCATGCTCTCTGTATCTCATTCTCTCTGTCTCAAATAAATAAATAAAATCTTTAAAAAAAAAAAAAAAGATTGCTTTGGCTATTGGAGGTCTTTTTGGTTGCCATCAAATTTTAGAATTATTTGTTCTTTTCTGTGAAAGATACTACTGGTATTTTGATAGGGATTGCATTGAATCTGTAAATTTTGGGGGGCAGTATGGACATTTAGCAATATTCTTCCATCCATGAGCATGGTATATATTTTGTGCCATCTTCAACTTCTTCCATCAATGTCTTATAATTTTTAGAGTATAGCTATTTTACCTCGTTGGGTTAATTTATTCCTAGGTATTTTATTCTTTTTGATGCAATTGTAAATGGAATTATTGTCTTAATTTCTCTTTCTGCTTCTGTTATTAGTATATAGAAACATAACAGACTTCTGTATATTAATTTTACATCCTGTGACTTTATTGAATTCATTTATTCTATTAGTGTTCTGGTAGAGTTTTTAGGGTTTTCTTTATGTTGTATCATGTCATTTGTAAATGGTGACAGTTGAATTTCTTCCTTACCAATTTGGACTCCTTTTATTTCTTCTCTGATTGCTGTGGCTAGGACTTCTAGTTCTATGCTGAATAAAAGTGGCAAGGGTGGGCACCTTTGTCTTGTTCCTGATCATAAAGGAAAAGCTCTCCATTTTTTATCATTGAGTATCAGGTTAGCTGTGGGTTTGTCATGTATGGCCTTTATTATGTTGAGGTATGTTCCCGCTAAACCCACCTTGTTGAGAGTTTTTATTATAAATGGATGTTGAATTTTGACATATGCTTTTTCCTGCATCTATTGAGATGACCATATGATTTTTATCCTTCATTTTGTTAATATGGTGTATGGTGTTGATTTTGCATATATTGAAGTACACTTGTATCCCTGGAATAAATCCCACTTGATTGTGGTGAATGATCCTTTTAATGTATTGTTGAGTTCAGTTTGCTAATATTTGGTTGAGGATTTTTGTATCCATGTTCATCAAGGTTATTGGCCTGTATTTTTTTTTGGTAGTGTCTTTGTCTAGCTTTAGTACCAATGTAATGCTGGCCTCATAGGATGAAATTCAAAAGTTTGCCTTCCTCTATTTTTTTGCAATAGTTTGAGAAGAATAAGTATTAACTCTTTTAAATGTTTGTTAGAATTCCCCTGTGAAATCATCTGGTCCTGGACTTTGGTTTGTGGGGAGTTGTTTTTTTTGTTTTTGTTTTGTTTATCAATTCAGTTTTGTTACTAGTAATTAGTCTATTCCAATTGTCTATTTCTTCCTGATTCAGTCTTTTTTTTTTTTTAAAGATTTTATTTATTTATTTGAGAGAGAGAATGAGATAGAGAGAGAGAGCATGAGAGGGGGGAGGGCCAGAGGGAGAAGCAGGCTCCTCGCTGAGCAGGGAGCCCGATGCAGGACTCGATCCTGGGACTCCAGGATCATGACCTGAGCCGAAGGCAGTCGCTTAACCAACTGAGCCACCCAGGCGCCTTTTCCTGATTCAGTCTTAGAAGATTGTATGTTTCTAGGAATGTATCCATTTATTCTAGGTTGTCCAATTTGTTAACGTATAATTTTTTTTTGTAGTAGTCTCTTCTAATCCTTTGTATTTCTGTGTTGTCAGTAGTTACTACTTTTTCATTTGGGATTGTATTTAAGTTCTCTCTCCTTTTTTCTTACTAGTCTGGCAAAACGTTTATCAATGTTATCTTTTCAAAGAACCAGCTCTTGGTTTCCTTGGCTTTTTTTTTTTTTTTTTTTTTTTACTCTATTTCATTTAATTCCACTCTCATCTCTATCATTTCCTTCTTTCTTACTTTGGTATTTCATTCTTTTTCCAGTTCCTTTAGGTGTAGGGTTGAACTGTTTATTTGACTTCATGTTTTTGGTTCTTGACTTAGGCCTATATCACTATAAATTTCCCTCCTTCATTGAATGCTTTTGTTCCAAAAATTTTGGACTGTTGTGTCTTCATTTCTATTAGTCTCCATGTATTTTTTTTTTATTTCCTCTGACTTCTTCATTGATGCACTAGTTGTTTAGTAGCATGTTGTTTAGTCTCCAAGTGTTTGTGGTTTTTTACCAGCTTCTTCTACCATTGATACCTAGTTTCATACTGTCTTGGTCAGAAAAAATGCTTGATATGATTTCAGTCTTAAATTTATTGAGCCTGGTTTGGAGTTTAACATGAGCTGTCTGAATAATGTTACATGTGTATTTAAAGTATGTGTGTCCTACAGCTCTTGGATGGAATGTTTTATATATATCTGTAAATCCACCTAGTCCAATGTGCCATTCAAATCACTGTTTCCTTACTGATTTTTTTTGTCTGGATGATGTATCCATTGATGTAAGTGGGGTGTTAAAGTCCCCTATTTTATTACTGTCAAATTCTCCCCTTATGTCTGTTTAATATTTACCTTATATATTTAAGTGCTTCTATGTTAGGTGCATAAATATTTACAATTGTTATCTCCTCTTGTTAGAGTGATCCTTTATCATTATATAATGCTCTTCTCTGTCTCTTGTTAGAGTCTTTGTTTTAAAGTCTATTTTGTCTATGCCAGACTTTTTTTTTTCTTTTCCATTTGCATGCAATAACTTTTTCCATTCCTTCACTTTCAATCTGTATGTGTCTTTAGGTCTAAAATGAGTCTCTTGTAGGCAGCAAATAGATACGTCTTGCTTTTTTAATCCAGTCATTCACCCTATGTCTTTTCTTTGGGTTTTTTTTTTCTTTTTTAAGATTTTATTTATTTATTTGAGAGAGAGTGAGAGTGAGAGATCACAGATGGAGAAGAAGAAGGAGAAGCAGACTCATTGCTGAGCAGAGAGCCTGATGCAGGGCTTGATCCCAGGACCCTGAGATCATGACCTGAGCCAAAGGCAGACGTTTAACCAACTGAGCCACCCACCCAACCCATGTCTTTTGACTGAAGTATTTAGATCACTTACTTTTTTTTTTTAATATTTTATTTATTTATTTGACAGAGAGAGACAGCAAGAGAGGGAGCACAAGCAGGGAGAGTGGGAGAGGGAGAAGTAGGCTCCCTGCAGAGCAGGGAGCCCAAAATGGGGCTCGATCCCAGGACCCTGGGATCATGACCTGAGCCAAAGGCAGATGCTTAACGACTGAGCCACCCAGGTGCCCCAGATCACTTACATTTCTAATAATTATGGATGGCACACCTGGGTGGCTCAGTCAGTTAAGTGTCTTACTCCTGATTTTGGCTCAGATCATGATATCAGGGTCGTGAGACTGAGCCCCACCTCGGCCTCCATGCTGAGTGTGGAGCCTGCTTAAGAATCTCTCTCTCCCTGTCTCTTTGCCCCTCCCTCACTTGCATGCTCTCTCAATTTCTCTCTCTCTCTCTCTCCAAAAAAAAAAAATAATAATAATAAAATAAAATAATTATGGATAGACATGTATTTATTGCCATTTTGTTGCTCAGTTTCTGGTTGTATATGTAACTCTTATATGTTCCTTCTTTTCTCCCTTGTGATTGAGGTCTTTAACATCTGGATTCCTTTCTCTTTATTTTTTGTATATCTATTATAGATTTTTGGTTTGTGCTCACCATGAGGATCATATATAACATCCTAAGTACAATGCAGTCTATATGAAGTTGATGGTCACTAAGTTCACAAACATTCTAAAGCACTACATTTTTTACTCCTCCCATACACACATTTTATGTATATGATATCTTATCTTACATTGCTTATTTTGTGCGTCTCTTAACTCATTTTTTAGATATATTTGATCTTACCACTTTATCTTTGAACCTCCGTACTAGCTTTCTAAGTTATTGATCAACTAATTTTCTATATATTTGCTTTTACCAGTAAAGTTTTTTCTTTTCATAATTTTCTTCTTGTTATGGCCTTTTCTTTTCCTCTTCAAGTTCTTTTAACATTTCTTGTAGGGCCTGTTTAGTGGTAATGAACTTTAACTTTTGTTTGTCTGGGAAACTCTTTATCTCTCCTTTTAATTATAAATGATAAAACTTGGCCATGTGTAGAGCATCCCGGGGTATAGATTTTTTTCACTTTCCGTACTTTGAATATATCATTCTACTTCTTTCTTAACTGTACAGTATCTGCTAAAAAATCAACTGATCATCTTATGGGGTTTTTGTTGTTGTTGTTTTTCCCCTTGTACAGAACTAGTTGCTTTTCTCTTACTGCTCTTGAGATTCTCTTTTTCTTTAAACTTTGGCATTTTAACTATTACATGTCTTTGTTTGGGTGTCCTTGTGTTCATCTTGTTTGGGGTCTCTATGATTCCTGGATTTGGATGTCTGCTTTCTTCCCCAGGTTAGGGAAGTTTTCAGCTATTATTCAAGTAAGTTTTCTGCCCCTTTTTCTCTTCTCCTTCTGGGGCCCCTTTAATGCAAATGTTAGTATGCTTGATGTTGTCTCAGAAGTCCCTTTAACCTATCCTCTTTTATTTTCTTTTTAATTTTTTTTTCTTTTTGCTGTTCAGCTTGGGTGCTTTCCATTACCCTGTCTTTGATCTAGTCTTCAAAATCCTCTAACATGCTGCTGATTCCCTCTAGTACGTTTTTTGTTTCAGTTATTTTTCAACTCTGATTGGTTTGTTTATATAATATAAATATTGTTAATATTTTATATCTCTTAAAGTTCTCACTGCATTCATCTACTCTTCTCTCAAGTCTGGTGAGCATCTTTATATGGCCATTATGTTTAACTTATACAGATTACTTAATTCCATTTTGTTTAGTTCTTTTTCTAAAGTTTTGTCTTTTTCTTCCATTGGCACATATTCCTCTAGCTCCTCACTGTTGTGACATTCTGTGTTTGTTTCTATGAATTAAGTGAAACAGCTACCTCTCCCAGTCTTGAAGGAATAACCTTGTCTAGGAATATCCCCTGTGTAGACCAGACGTGCTTGGCAGCTTTGACTAGCTTACTGGAGCTGTAGTGGGTTTAAGTTGTGGGTTCTGGAACACTTTGTACTTGGGCTGTCTTGGTGGGATGGCTGGAGCTGTAGTGAGTTCATTCTGGGGGATACCTATTGTGTGTCTTGCTGGGACCACCTTGGTCAGATGACTGGAGTTCCAGTGGTCATGGGTAGGTGGCCATTTTGGGGGACAGCTGGGGCTGTTGTGGGCTAGGGGCCCAAGACTCCCTGAGGCAGCAGGCTGGCTAGAGCACCCAGATCTTGCTCCTGTCTGTGCTGTCAAGGTGGGGGGGGAGCATACACAATGGCACTTATCAGCACCTCCAACCATTTGGTAGATGCTATAGAATTAGTTCACTTATAGTAGAGTTGCCCTTTAAACTGTGTCTTCTTACGAATAAACATTTTAAATGGTGGATGCTTTTCTTATTTTAATTCCAGTGTAGTTAACATACAGTGTTATATTAGTTTCAGGTGTACAATATAGCGATTCAACAATTCCATATATTAAATGGCCAATGCTTTTTATCACTAACAAATTGTTTTCAGATCTACTAGGAGAAGACAAAAATGAAAGATACTAAGATACTAAGATCCATTGCTCTGAAAGCAGTAATTGGAGATGCATATGCAGCACCGATGAATGAAGAGTAATAAGCCAATAGTCAAACATAATTCAATTTTCACAGAACTTTCTAGTTTAGTATTATTGGTCCATAGTTTGATATTATTTAGTCATGGGTAATATTGTTCTTCTACTACAGTTTATAACTGTGTTTCTCAAACTTGAGTAATGAACAGACCTCTTTTAAAAATAAGACTCCTTACACGTATAAAATTGTTAAATCACTATATTGTACACCTGAAACTAATATAACACTGCATATTAACTAACTGGAATTAAAATTAAAACTTTAAAAAATAAATATAATGAATTTAAAAATTAAAATAAGACTCCTTCAGACTCAAACTTGCCTTAATTTGTGTTTACTATGCTATTATTTAAATATGTATAAACTTAAAACAAATTACAAATATCTTATACTTACGGGCCTCATATAATTTTTTTGGCCTTCATATAATGTTAAATCCAAAATAAACTTACAAATTAAAATAAAACCAGAAAAATGAATAAAACTCAAATTAACATGATTAATTATCCCTTTTGCTGAAACCAAATTGCCATTTGCAATGAGATGGTGGTTCCCACATCTAAGATGGGCTCTTTTGGTTTCCTGTGCCCCTACCATCTAAATGTGTCTTCCCTCAGATGTGTTTCCCACTACGTTTCTCTGGCCAGACATTATTCTCCTTACAAGCTCAGAATGACTCATTTGGCCTTTACTTGGCACAAATATGTTATTTATTAATTTAATCACTACTCTCATTAATTAGCCCATGATAATTAGAGTAACTCAATGTTATTTTACACCTACCCAACAGTAAATATTGCCATGAAATTATTAGACAATATTCTGTTATAGTCATGTAGTGATTCATAATACACTTATGTAAAAATTTTAGAAGATTATCATCAAATAGAAACCATCAAATTTGATCCAAGGACCCACCTTCCTTAAGAATATAGGGTTCAAAACCCAATTTAACAAATGCTATCCCAAGAAATTTCCCCCCTTGTGAGTTTGTTTGAATCCCATTCACAATAGTACAAGGGACCTCAAAGGTTCTAAGTTAGCATGTTCAAAAGCAGTGATAAATGTCAGCATCCTCAATATGAGCCTATTTCTTCCATTAACTATAGTTTTCCTCTCTCCCCTCTTTTCCTCCACTTCCTAACTCATCCTTCCTTCTTTATTTACCCACTTGTTAATCTACTCTCTTCCACCTTTCCTATCCTATTTTTGGACATTATACAATATTGCATTTTACTTCCAAATTACTTCAGATGTTCCCTTTACCTCTGGTTTTATAAGGATTGGTAGCCACAAACAGGGAAAAAAGTTTTTCCATCCCTGGTGGCATGGTGAGATGCACAGCTCTGACATGAATATTAGGTGATTTATGCTCTGTCCTCAGCTTCCCAATTTCAACAAATGCTTCTCTGAGAAGACTAGCTTGTTTTAATTATACACAAAATAAGAACAGATACTCTTTCTTCTGTCTTGTACATGCAGCAAAGTTTAGAGGAAATGACTGAAATCTCCATTTACATGTTACTGAACATCCGTATCTTGTTGAAGACTAAATATTTCCACTTAAGATAAGCTTGCCTCTTTAATGCCAGCAACTCTTTCTGAACTTCCACAGGTCATTTAGGCTCAACAGCAGACAAAACAAAGCTCTCTCAGAGAAAGGTCTGTAAATTCCCAGAAACAGCCTTCCTTTCTCTACAAACCACAAAGAAATGGGAGAGGCCAAGGTATTCTGGGCTCCAGATAACATTTCTCCCTTCAGAGGAATAAATGTTTATCTGCTTGAACTGACCAGTGGGCAGCATACTAAAACTAAGTGTGACTATAATGAAAAGGAGTTGATTGTCCTATGACTCAGGGTATCTAGAGGCGATTCCTAAAATATTTTGATTACCAACCATTTCATTGGAAATGAAAAACTTCCTAAGCAGCAGATTTCTTTGAATGATGATTCTGGTAGGGGTGTGTGTGTGTGTGTGTGTGTGTGTGTGTGTGTGTGTGTGTGTGTGTGTGTGTGTGTGTGTGTGTGTGTGTGTGTGGTGTGTGTCTTTGTGTGTTGATAAGACTTGGATGAAATACCACCACTTCGAAAAGGTTCCTTTGATCTTTCTTGTCAAAATTCATTTTCTTTTTATTTCCATAAATGTACCTCTATTGAATATTTGTCATTCTAATTCATATTGTGATTAGTTGATTAAAATTATTTTATTGCGAGCCTCTTAAAAGCAGCAGTTAACTTTAATCATATTCCTCAAGTTCTGTGCTGGTGCCTACAAGAAGGTATTTGATGCTGACTGGACTAAAAACTTGTTAAGTTGTTGCTCTGGTCATAAACAATTACAAGATTAGCAAGTCTGGGGGGTGGGGGGATGGGTTAGCCTGGTGATGGGTATTAAAGAGGGCACGTATTGAATGGACCACTGGGTGGCAAACAACGAATCATGGAACACTACATCAAAAACTAATGATGTAATGTATGGTGATTAACATAACATAATAAAATAAAAAAATAAAAAAATAAAATATTTAGAGACTTATTGCAAAAAAAAAACGAGGTTAGCAAGTCTGTCACCTGGTCTTTAAAACTAGCTCTGACTGCTGAGGAGTTAGGCTTCACGAGATAATAAATGCTGTGTATTATTATTTTACCACCTAAAGTTTAAGGACATCTTTGGAAATACTGTATCCATGATATATGTGAAATGACTTTGAAAACCATAAAACTTTATAAAAATGCTAATGGTTTCTGTTAGATTCTGAGATAAAACAAGGGTATAGCGTTTCTGTAGCCAGGTAACCTAGTAATGTAGTTTTTGTTAAAAGAGGTTTTTTAAGGGGCGCCTGGGTGGCTCAGTCGTTGGGCGTCTGCCTTCGGCTCAGGTCATGATCCCAGGGTCCTGGGATCGAGACCCGCATAGGGCTCCCTGCTCCGCGGGAAGTCTGCTTCTCCCTCTCTCGCTCCCCCTGCTTGTGTCCCCTCTCCTGCTGTGTCTCTCTCTGTCAAAAAAAAAACAAACAAAAACAAAAAAAAAACCTGATTACATTCACAACAATCTACTACTGTAAAACATGATTTGAAATTTAAAATTCAGAGGATTCCTTTGAAATTAACAAAGGCAGTTCAGAAAGACCAAGATTGCAGGAAACTTAACCCCACACTGCTACAGTCAGAAAATCATAAATACTGGCCTGTGGCCCTTGGGTGTGCTGCTGTTATTGAATAGCTAATATCTGAGGGACTTAAAACATCACCCAACTGTGTAAATATTGAACAAAAAGAAGCCTAGAATTATGCAATACTTTCAGAGCAAAAATAGAGGAAAAACTTGTAAAAGCTATCAGGAGCTCAGATATATTCCAATGAGTCGTAGTTAACCCATTTTTCAAATTCTTTTTATCGGAAATTTTAAGTGGGACAGTGATAGAAATATTTTCTAACCCTAATTTAAGAAATAAAGCAAGGCAACAGTCAGAAGCTCTCCCTAAAATTGGCACTCAAGGGGGGAAAAACTTCACATTGGGCCTGAGAAAATGTCTGATCAAAGACAATGACACATGCAGGAAAAAGAGAAATACTATGAACTTTAATTTTAAGGAATAATATCTGTGATCACACTTTTAGTCTTTCATTATAAATTTTATGGAATAACATTTGAAATGTATTACACAGTCTTCATGTTTTAAAGTCAGCTATAAATATAATTCTCGGTAAATGAAAATGCCACATTACTGTATTTAAATGTTTTCTCTGACAGGCCATATTCTAATCTTCTGTCTCATGAACTGATTTTTTTTTTTTTTACTCCAGTAGAAAAACTAGAAAATATAGGTAAGCAAAAATGAAGAGAAAACATTCTATATTGTTACCACCCAGGGATAAGTAATATAAATATTTTTGGTCTTCAGACTTATTAAAGCTCTATATACTCACTGTACAGTAACCTAATTGTTTCCCCAGTTACTATAATGTGGACATCTTTCCATGTCAACAATAGACATGTCACCGTTTTCAGGGCTTCATAATATTCCATTGTGTGTATATATCATCATTTAACCAATCCTGCATTGATATGATGCAGGCTGGCTGGGTCCAAGGACCCAGAGGGAGTTCCTACAGGACCAACCAAGAGGGTCCTTGGCTTTACCCAGAGTAGAAATCAAATGCGAGCCAAGAGGAAGTGAGAGCAGAGTTTATTGAAGACCCAGAGAGAGTGGAAATACAGAGCATCTGAGAGACTTGAAAAGGAACAGAGAGTGAGTCTCGTCTTTCCGTGGGGTCTGGGGTTTTTATTGAGGATTGTGGTCCAGTGCACATGTTTTCTCAGGCACCCAGGAACACAGATGAGTGTTTAGGTGTCCGCTCAAAGTCACGTAAGCCCTGGAGCCAGGGCTCTTGGTGAGTCAGTGGTCTTGGAAAATGTTCAGTTCATAAGGACCCTGCCTGGTCACTTCTTAGATGTTATCTATTGTGCTGGAAGACTCCAAAGAAATCATGAACTCCTTGACCTTTACAAGGAGGACATACACTATTCTATAAGGCACATGTAAGGTGGGGATGTAGGTCCTAGCAAGAATAGAGGCAGCAAAAAAGCAGTCTTTCATAGGGTCCTTTCAGCTTCCCTGTCTCAAATAGATGTTTGGGGTTTTTTATTGTAAAAGGATGATAAACAATCTATTCTCTATCCTGTACCTGAAATGATCTCTTACAATACAAATCAGGTAAGTCACTCCCCTACTGCTTACTACATTTTACTCTTGGGGGGAAAAAGACCTTAACTCTTCCCATGGCCTATAAAACCCTCCCTAAGCAGGGTCCTAGCTCCACACCAAGAACCTCCAACCCCTCTTCTCTCATTTGTTCTGGCCTCACATAATTTTCTCTCTGGTCAGACAGGCCAACCTTGTGTTACTTTCTGCCTCGGGAACTTTGAACATAACTCACCTGTAGCTAGACACTAGCCACTGTTTTTCGGTTACTGCACTTCATACTCTCTGAAAACATACTTCATTCTTTGTGTTTGTTTTGCTTTTTTGGATATTTTCTGTCACCCCCTCTAGGCTATAGATAAGTTCCTTATATTGTTAGCACAGTACCTGGTACATGTCAGCCCCTCAGTAAGTGTTTGTTGAATTGATTCGTTAATTTAGGACAGAAACTTAACAAATGCTGTCCTTCCTATCTTAGTGGTGTCTTCAAAGGCAGCATTGGCCGAGAGAAGAACAGTGGCCAAGGAGTAAACCAACCTTTTCTAATCCTGGGCAAACTAAAAGTCATGAGGGGAAAACTTCCCTTAACTCTCACCCCTTTCTGCCACAACCACGCCCTTCCAGATAATACTCCAGCAATTTTCCTTTGTGGTATTTACCACAGTTGTTAATTATTCACATCATTGCTTGTCTTATGGAGGAGAAAGGTTTTAAACCAACTCCATGAGGGCCGGGACTGTGTCTAATTCCTGGCTGGGTTCCCAGCTCTGGTAATAATGTCTGGCACAAAATAAGCTACAAAAAAAAAGTATTTGTTGAATAAAAGAAACATTAGTCTTCTCTGGGCTGAAAACACTGGAGTTTTAAAATGATAAAAATTTCAGCCCTCTATATTTTATCTTAAGAGCTGGCGGTAGAATTCTTAGGAAATACCTGAGAGTCTGTTTGGAGTAGGTGAGCACCCAGGGTCGGGAAGGTGCTTGAGGAAACAAAAGAAATGACTGACCGGTTCTGCATGATAAAACGAGAGGAATTTGTTTTGCCTCTAAGAGGGAGGAGGAGCCCAGTCGATGCTGACAGAAAACTGGGGCACCAGGTGAAGGAGGAAGGGTGGCGGAGTGGAAATTCCCTTGGCAAGGTCTCTACTTCCATCTCTCCCCACGTCTCAGTCAAGCAACCGGTCCTGCGGACCACCTTGTGCGAGTGGGCTGAGGGATGGGGGGGCGGGGGAGCGGGGGGGGGGGTGAAAACTGGGAAGGAGCCTGAATGTGACATATGAGTCAATGTGCTCAGGAGCAGAAGCAAAACGCGTGACCCTGAAATAATCCATAAACTAAGAAAGCAAACGTGGGGAGCCAGAGGCGGCTTTGAGGCTGTAAACTGCCCAGGAATTTAGAGAAGTCGACCAAAAGCCTTGAAATTGGGGGACTGATTTCATTTTATCTAGACAGCAGGGGTCAGGGAGACCCCAGGTCACACCTGGATTGAAACAGCAAGGGACTCCTGAGGTGCCTGGGTGGTTCGGTTGGTTAAGCATCTGACTCTTGATTTGGGTTCAGGTCATCATCTCGGGGTCCTGAGATAGAGCCTTGACGCAGGTGCTGACTCCCTGCTCAGCGAGGAGTCTGCTGGAGATTTCTATTCTCCCTCCTCCCCTCCCTCTTCCTCTGCCCCTTCCCCCAGCTTGCGCTCCTGTGCAAATTCTCTCTCTCTCTCTCTTTCTCCCTCTCAAACGAATAAATCTTAAGGGAAAAAAAAAAACACAGCAAGGGACTCTTATTATTTGTCCCCCATATCTGGCCTCAGTTGCCGCTCATCCTTACACCAGTTTGAAATTTGGGGGATGAGAAAAGGGGGGAAAGTTGGAATGAGAGACCCTCTCCCTTATCACCAGATAAGATAAACTTTACCATAATGTCTCTTCCTGTCTTTCAAGGGATAACATAATAATTTAGTGATTTATAATCTTCGGGCAAAAGGTGGTCTATAAATAAACAGCTTATCCTTTGTAGTTATAATTAAGTTACTCAAAGTAAAGTCCCAATGGTTTTGATTTTACTTGATTACTCAAACAGATATTGTTATTTTGAAATTTTTCAAGGATGAATTGCTATACTGCTTTCAGCTCCCTACTTAGAGAATAGTGTGTGAGGACAATCCTATAGAAATCTTTGATGATGACTCATGAGTAGCCGGTCAGCAGAAAAATATCTGATATCAAGAGTACTGTTCTTTACATTTGTGTAATCTTAGAACACTGCAGGAGAAAGGAAATAGTTGCCCATTTAGACACAAATTATTAGAATGTATAAATAATTTCTTTTTCTCAGAACTCAGTAGGCTGAGTATGATTAATACAAGGTTGTGTTACAAGTGTGAACACATCCAGGTTTCACTACTGCCAATTGATGCGGTTTTCGTTGGAACAACTCTGGTTCCTCCCAGGAAAAAGTTTTAAAACTTCCTTGCCAAATTCGACCAACTCCTAAGTCAACATACACAAATGCATTCAATGCATTCACTCCACTTCTACTCTTTCTGAATGGAGAAAAGGGAACGGGATACTGACTCTTCAGTATCCACTTATTATATTCAAAGTAGCTTTACTGATTATAAACCAGTAGAGAATGACCTACATGTTATTCAGAAAACTGAAACCATGGTCTACAGTTATTCAGAAAACTCCATTCCCAGCAGAGACATTATTCCACTTTAAAGTGGGGAACAGTCTATTACATGTAGTACATATTTGCATATATGTGAACCTGACAAAGATTAGGAAATTATAATGTATACAATTACTGGGGCACCTGGGTCGCTCAGTCAGTTAGGCAGCCAACTCTTGGTTTTGGCTCAGGTCATGATCTCACGGATGGTGAGATGGAGCCCCACACTGGGCTCCGCGCTCAGTGGGGAGTTTGCTTGAAGATTCTCTCCCTCTGCCCCTCCCCCCCAACTCACTCACGCTCTTTCTCTCTCTCTGTTTCTCAAATCTTTTTCAGAAGTGTTTATGATTACTGATACTCAATAGAGATTATGAGTATGATAGGATAATGACACTCCCTCACCCCCAAAGATATCCATGTCCGAATCCTTAGAACTGTGAATGTTGCTTAACATGGCAAGAGGAATTAAGGTTGCAATGCTAATCAGTAAATCCTTGATTATCCCGGGTTATTCAGGTAGGCCCGTGTAATCACCAGGGTCCTTAAAAGTGGAAGAGGGAGGCAGAAGAGAGTCAGAGAGAGCTGTGCGTATGGATGAATGATAGGAGAAATGCAAATTTTCTGGCTTTCAAGATGGAGGAAGGGGGCCACAAGCCAAAGAATGGGGCTACTTTGATGAGCTGGACAAGGCAAGGCAGTAGATTTTCCCCTAAAACCTCCAGAATGAACACAGCCCTGCTGACACCTTAACTTTAGCCTGTTGAGACTTGGGTCAGATTTCTGACCTCCAGAACTATGCAATAACAAACTTGAGTTGTTTTAAGGCGCTAAACCTATAGGAATTTGTTATAGCAGCAGTAGGAACCTAAAACAGTGAGTCTGGTTATTGTTTATTGGGAGATTTTAAAAGAGAGGGAGTTTTATACTTTCAGAATTCTATACAATATATACATACTACCTTTATAATTATGAAAATCTCATGCTTATTATTTTTCAAATCATATGAAAATGGTAATGAAGGCAATGGCAAATTTGAGCATTTATTTATTTTATTTTATTTTTTTTAAAGATTTTATTTATTTATTTGAGAGAGCGAGAATGAGAGAGAGTACATGAGAGGGGGGAGGGTCAGAGAGAGAAGCAGGCTCCTCGCCGAGCAGGGAGCCCGATGCGGGACTCGATCCCGGGACTCCAGGATCATGACCTGAGCCGAAGGCAGTCGCTTAACCAACTGAGCCACCCAGGCGCCCCAAATTTGAGCATTTAGACTCAAAACTGA
Organism: Neomonachus schauinslandi; assembly: GCF_002201575.2. Taxonomy (NCBI): domain Eukaryota; kingdom Metazoa; phylum Chordata; class Mammalia; order Carnivora; family Phocidae; genus Neomonachus; species Neomonachus schauinslandi. The sequence continues at coordinate 123,911,260 of NC_058406.1, read as the reverse complement.
CAACACCCTAATTGTTCCTTAAAGTTCTTAATATCACGTAGTGAGAAAATTGACTTATGAAGACTCACACGAGAGAAAGCAGCAGAGTTTGTTTTTTATTTTTTTTTTAAATATTTTATTTATTTATTTGAGAGAGAGCATGAGGGGGAGAGGGTCAGAGGGAGGAGCAGACTCCTCGCTGAGCAAGGAGCCCAATGCGGGACTCGATCCCGGGACTCCAGGATCATGACCCGAGCCGAAGGCAGTCGCTTAACCGACTGAGCCACCCAGGCGCCCCCAACATAAGTTTTTTTTTTTTTTTTAAGATTTTATTTATTCATTTGAGACACAGAGATAAAGAGAGAGAGAGTGCATGAGCAGGGAGAGAGGCAGAGGGAGAAGGAGAAGCAGGCTCCCCACTGAGCCAGGAGCCTGATGTGGACCCGGGGATCATGACTTGGGTGGAAGGCAGATGCTTAATGATTGAGCCACCCCGGTGCCCCAGTGCATATCTCAATTTTTTTTTTAAAGATTTTATTTATTTATTTATTTGAGAGAGAGAGAGAGAGAAGCAGCATGAGAGGGGATAGGGTCAGAGAGAGAAGCAGGCTCCCTGCTGAGCCGGGAGCCCGATGTGGGACTCGATCCAGGGACTCCAGGATCATGACCCGAGCCGAAGGCAGTCGCTTAACCAACTGAGCCACCCAGGCGCCCGCGGCAGAGTTTATTTTAATAGCTTATGAACAATTAAAGCTCAATTTAATATTTATTGAGGATCTACAGAGTACCAGGCCCCATCTAAATCAATCAATCCATCGGCTGACGTGTATATTTTCCACAGAATTCCTTCATGGGCAAAGCGTGGCATTCTCCACAGGACAGTGTGCAGCCACTTCCTGACATGGTTCCCTTGCTTGCGTTGCCCCTGAGGTGCTTGGTGGCTGTGGTAGTGACTGTGGCAGTCTGAGCTGGTTAGGAGGGAGGTTGTCAGACACGCTGAGGTGGCGTTATCAGTGTCGCCCCCCGTTGAAGAGGTGGTGGCACTGGTAGGAGAGGGGTCTGGGTGGAGAGAAGCAATGGACTCTTCCACAGTCAATTACGACAGCAGGGAGCCAAGAAGTGTCCTTGTTTGTTGCAACACGCTGGTTTTCTTATCCTCCTTTGGTAATTTTTGACCAGGCCAGGTGGACCAGAAAAAAGGCGATCTGTCTGAAGGGGTGGTAAACTAGCCACCTTTTTCTTCATGTGCTCCAAACTCCTCGTCATGTGACCTAAGACTCCAGTGCTTTGTCTAACCTAAATTCCCACACCCTGTTTTCTCTCTCCAGGCAGTGTGCTGGAAGCACACCATCAACCTTTCATTCCCCATCTCACTCCTGGGCCTCAAACTGTCAACTCTCCATCTCCAGGCTATTCCCTCAGCTGGAATACCCTTCTCTTCATTGTAAAATGGTTTTGTCCTTCAGAGCTCAACTCAAACGCCAAGTGCTTCTTGCAACAAGAGGTGAAACCACGTGCCAAGGATTTTCAGATATACTCTTGAGTCGGTTCCATTTGAGGCTTGCTTTCTCATCTTACAGTGTGTTTCTTTGAACCTGGGGTCGGTATGCCGCCGGCTACTGCCTCAAAGCTCCCTTCAGTCAGGACCCCTGGTTGGTGATCCTGGCTCCTCGCTCCCTTAGCTCTCTGCCTAAGTCTCTGTATTATCCCTTATTTCACTCTGCTTTACAATTAGTTGCTGCTGGACATGTTTACAACCTCCGTTCTGACCCCACTGTCAGTTTTTTGAAGACTGGTACCTCTTCTTATCCTCCTATGAGATGTATGTCCACAACCTGCAGCATGTAGAGCTTTATAAAGTAAAACATATACATATACTAAGTTACAGAACAGGCATTTCTACTCCAGCTTCTCCTACCCATGAACATTGACAGTCTAAAGGGTTCAAAAAGTTTAGAATTTTCTTTCCCCAATTCCACCAGTCTTAATGTGTAAAGGTCACACGGGTGTGTCACGGCCTGGAATTAGGAAATGCTACTAAAACTGTTGCTTGCTGCTGTGTTTTTGTTTTTTTTTTAAGGTTTAACTAGCAGAACCTGTTGCTTAATGAAGTGGAGTAATGAACCTTGTAGAAATGTCTCTAGGATTTCAAGGTGGATGGGTGGATAACATCACTGGAGAGACAGTGTAGGGAAATAATAATCTTCTTCAGCTGAGCGGAGACCACCCCTGCCGCTCCCAACTGAGCTCATTTTTGTCTGCTAAAACATGGGGGGCAGGGGACGGGCAGATTCTGGGAGACTGGTTTAACCTGTTGACTCTAATGCTCAGCTGAATGAGGCAATGGTAGTTCAAGCTGGATTTGAAACTCTTTGCAGGCAGTTATTGAAGAGTTTCAAAGCCAGTTAAAAGAAGCACTGGTGTAAGTGAAAACTAAGTAAATTTCCCACAAGCACTTTGGTTGTTTGAAGAATAAGTGGGTCTGATAATTCTCAGAGGACATAAGCTGTTGATGCCTTCCAGGAATAGCATCTCCCAAATTATACTGCTAATTTGCCCTGGGTGAGGCAAAACTCTAGAAACTAGTACATGTTTCCAAAATAAAAACCCTAATGTAAAAAATACGAAGAGATATCTCTTTTGTCAAAATCTGTTTGTTTCCAGAGTTAAGGATTATGTTCTATTCTTTGAAAGAATTCTGTGTGTATGTAAAAGTAAATATTTTTTCATTTATTTTACAATACTACATAAATATTTAACTTAGAAAAACAAGAGAATATATTTGCCCAAAATAAAGCTTCCTCATACCTTTTTTTTTTTTTTTTTCCTGAAACAAATGTTTCCAGAAGCAGAGGATTCTTTTTGTGGAATATGTTCTTCCATTTGCACATGAGATGAAGGAATGAATTAAAAGAGCCATGACTGTCACTAGCAAGAGCAGAAAGTAGAAAAATATAATCCTTTTTCCTGTACCCTCTCTCAATGACCTTCTCCATCAGGAAGGAATGGTTGTTAGCATCCCTCCTGCTCTCTGGTGGTAAGAAGGAAGAGGCTCACAAAGGCCTACTGCTGCATATTCTGGAACCAAACATACTTAATCTTCATCTAACAAAGTAGAAAGGAAAAGCAGTCACATACAAATACAATCATTTTTCTTTCCAAGTCTTTCTCTCTGAAATAAATACCCAGTTATAAAAATGTTAGCCAAAGAATGCATTTTAGGATACCTAGGAATTTTTAAAGGGAGGAGGATGAGAATCCATTTCATAAGCTCTAGATCCTACACACCCTTCCCAAAGGCCCATTTTGTCATGGCCATTTAGCAACTGTATTGTAATTTCAAAGATTAGTGAAGGTTTCTAAGGGTGTTGGTGGACCAGGATCCTCCTAGCTCTCATTTTAGAGAAAACTGAATGGGGGGAGGGGGGAGAAGGGGGAAGGAGTGGAGCAAAAATAGGAAATTTTCCAGACACATTCTTCAGGTTAATGTGTACTGACATAAGTGGGCTCCAAGCCACAGTTAACTAACCAAACCCTAATTATATTTCATGGAGCAAATTTAACCCTCTGCAACAGTAGTGCTCAAACTTAAGTCCATCAGAATCACCAGAGGTCTTGTTAAAACACAGACTGCTGGGCCCTACCCTTAGGGTCTCAGATTTGGTAGGTTTGGAGTGAGACATAAGCATTTGCCTTTCTGACAAGTTCCTAGGAGATGAAGATAATATCGTTGGTCCAGAGACCCCACTTTGAGAACCAAGGTCCTACAGCAATTATCCACAACCCTGACTGTGCATCAGAAGACTCTTCTTTGGAGGTTTTATAAAATCCTGATACCTAGTCCCCACCCTAGATCCACTGAAGCAAAATCTCTAGGGCTGGTCTTGTCAAAGATAAATAAATGTGGACACTAGTTAAAGCAGTAAGGGTAGATTTTATTCAGTAATAACTATTGAGATAGGGAAGAAGGTCCAGCATGAACTGAAATCAACTTTGTCAAAACAAAAGGTAAGAAAGAGACTTTTTAAAGTTGAAGTATGCTAAGGGAAAGGCATTGAGATGTGTTAAGCATCCATGGGACAGGCCATGTGGGTTTGTTAACTGGCACTTATCCTGAGGAGAAACAAAACAAACTTCTATCTTTTTAAAAAAAGATTATACTTTTAGGGGCACCTGGGTGGTTCAGTCGTTAAGCGTCTGCCTTCAGCTCAGGTTGTGATCCCGGGGTCCTGGGACTGAGCCCCGCATCGGGCTCCCTGCTCAGCGGGAAGCCTGCTTCTCCCTCTCCCACTCCCCCTGCTTATGTTCCCTCTCTTGCTGTCTCTCTCTGTTAAATAAATAAATAAAATCTTTAAAAAAAAATACTTTTAAAATAGTCTCTACACCCAACATGGGGCTCGAACTCACAACCCCGAGATCAAGAGTCACATGTTCCATCGACTGAGCCAACCAGGTGCCCCAGACTTCTCCTATCTTTAAAGCAGGAGGCAGTAGAGCAAGTTAGAGCATGCTGCAGCCCTTATCCGTCCCCCGCCCGCCACTCATAGGGACTGTGAGGTAGGGTGAGAGTTAGCTTTTTGAATGTTCGCATTTCAAAGAAAGATTCTTGAGAAGACTATTCTGGGTGGTAGAGATTTACATCTCAAAGGGACAGAGAAAAGATTTATAGTTGCAAGCTTTCTAAAGTAACTGCTCTAAGAGAAGGTTTAGAGGCCCTATCTGCCTATCACCAGGTTTTGGCTAGAATAAACAGTAAACTCTCGCGGGCAGCATTGAGCTTTCTCCCGCAGGAATTTAAGGGTGTTGCTGTTATCATCCCAGGGATGCAGGCTTGAGCTGTTAGAAACTATGCTAGTGTTTCTTCAAGTCTCTCAGTGTGTGTGGAGGATGGGGTGAGGGGGCAGGGGAGTGAAGGAGATAACTTACACAGAGGGTCTGTGGGTTTTACAGGCCAAAGCTGAGGCCTGGTTGAGAAGACTCAGAGGAGCCTGAGTAGAATTTGGTCAAGAAAAGAGTCTGGCATCTGTATGCCAAAACTTGTCCATAGATGATTCTAGTGACCAGGGTTAAAAAAAATAATAATAATTCCTGCAGTAAGGAGATTTACAATCCTTGCAGAAAGGCAGCTTGCTTAAATGTATTTCTGAGTTGTTCCTAATACACAACTGCAGAAGCGGTTGGCAAACAGGAAAGATTTCTGCACGGCTCTGTGGTGAGGACACATAGCATTACAGAGCTGCTGCAATTACCTTGTATTTCATAAAGTTGCATTTCATTCAAGTTCCACGTCAAGGAAGATAAGGGACTGAGAAGTAACTGCAACAGACACCCCCAAATTTTTTTTTCCTTCAATATTTAAAAATATACTTTCAGGGACATCTGACTCTTGGCTGTGAGAGACCTAGCACAAGCCCTTACATCTCCATGTCCAGAGTTACCCCTGCACCCAGGGAAGATTGTATCAAATGGCATCCCCCAGCTGCAGTATTTTTGGTCAGGGAAAGTTATGTTAAGATACATACCAGATGCAGCATCAATGGTATAAGAATTAAAAAGAAAATGCAGCCTAACAGGGCAATTTCTTTGTGGGAGTAAACTGATTGTGAAATCTGCTATAGACTGAATGATGGCCCCCCAAAATTCATATGTTGAAACCCTAACCCTCAACATGACTATTTGGAGATAGAACTTTTAAGGTTAATGAGGTCATAAGGGTGGGATCCTAATCTGATACGATTGGTGGCCTTATAAGAAGTGGGGGGTAGAAATCTCACATGCATGCACTGAGGAAAGGTCATACAAAGACACAGGGAGAAGGCAGGCATCTGTAAGGAAGAAGGTCCTCACCAGAAACCAAATTGGCCAGCACCTTGATCTTGGACTTCCAGGTTCGAGAACTGAGAAATAGATTTCTGTTGTTTAAGCCACCTAGTCTATGGTGTTTTGTTATGGCAACCCAAGTAGATTTAAGACTGGATCAATTGTGGGTTCTTTTATTCATTCATTCACTCATTCATTCATTCCTTCATTCAACAATTATCCCTCTTTTTATTTATTTATTTATTATTTTTTTAAAGATTTTATTTATTTTATTTGACAGAGAGAATGAGAGAGAGAGCACATGAGAGGGGGGAGGGTCAGAGGGAGAAGCAGACTCCCTGCCGAGCAGGGAGCCCAATGCGGGACTCGATCCAGGGACTCCAGGATCATGACCTGAGCCGAAGGCTGTCGCTTAACCAACTGAGCCACCCAGGCGCCCTTTTTTTAAAGATTTTATTTATTTATTTGTCAGAGAGAGAGCGAGAGCAGGAACGCAAGCAGGGGGAGTGGAAGAGGGAGAAGAAGGCCTCCCGCTGAGCAGGGAGCCCGATGTGGGACTCGATCCCAGGACCCTGGGATCATGACCTGAGCCGAAGGCAGACGCTTAACGACTGAGCCACCCAGGCGCCCAACAATTATCCCTCTTTTAGGCACTGGAGATTTAGCAATAGGTAAAGTTCTAGCGTTTGAGGAGCTTCTATTCCAGGGAGAAAAAAAAAATCAAAACAATAAATAAGTATATGAGAAATGGTGGTCAGTGCTATGGGAAAAAATAAAGCAGAGTGTGGGAGTTAGAGGAGTGGGGAGTGGCTATTTTATGTAATGTGGTCATGGAAGGCCTCACTTATCAGATGACTCTTGAGCAGAGACCTAACGGAAGTGAACCATAGATTATCTGAAAGAGGAACCTAGGAAGAGGGAACAAGTGTAAAGATCTGGAAGCAGAGAACACTTGACAGGTTCAGGAAATAGCAAGGAGGTCAGTGTGGCTGGAGCTGAGCAGGCCAAGGACAGCATAGTTGAGTGACTGGGGGTAGATGTATTACATAGACCCTTGTAGATTTGTGTTAGGACTCCGACTCCTACTCTGAGTAAAAGGGGGAGCCATTGAAAGGTGTTTGAATGTAGGAGTGATACGAATTGACTTCTATTACAGAAGAATCCCTCTTACTGTTGGCTAAATGGTGGTGCGATGGGGAGAAGGCCAGAAACAGGAAGACTTGATGAAACTTATCAAAAGTTTTAGTTTATTTTGGTTTGGCTTTTAAAACAGCTAATGGATGCATCTTGGGGGTGGGGGGCTCCCAGTGATGATTTTGGTCATATTCATGGGTTATTAACAGATGAAATAGAAAATAAGTTGCATTTTTATTTACACCCAGGACCTAGGATTTCCCATTTGACCTTAGGTTCTAGGATCTTTCTTTCTTTCTTTTTCAAATTTTTATTTAAATTCTAGTTAATATTGGTTTCAGGAGTAGAACTTAGGGATTTGTCACCGTTTTAGGATCTAAGATTCTCTTTGGTTCTTCCACAAACTTCACCAGCCTGCTCAGTGACCTTTCTCTCTCTACCCTGATAGACCATTGATTTGCCTAATATCCTATATTGGCACTGTCTCCATTCAACTCCACCCTGCCTTTTGGAGGAGTACTTCTCACACTTGAAGGCATATATAAGTCCCCTGGGGGGATTTTGTTAAAGTGCTGATTCTGATTTGGTAGGTCTGCAGTAGGGCACAAGGATTCTGCGTCTCTAGCCAGCTTCCAGTGCTACTTGTCCTTGGGCAAAACTTTGAATAGCAAGATATTAGAGTATTCAAAGGATCCTACACATTTCAGATTTCTTGTGTGAGGAAAACAAAAATTGCATCAAACATGTACAATGAGAAATTTATTCTTCAGTGCATTTCAATTGAGTGAGACTATGGGGGCCCAAAAAGGAAACTGAATTATTCTTTCTTCTTTTTTCCAGGCAATCAATTTTTTTTTTTTAATACATAGATACTCTGTTTTGAAGGGAAGGGGAATGATTTTTATTTTAATTGATTTTTACAATAGGCAATGCATTCACAGGATTCAAAATATACAAGATATAAAATGGTCTCCCAATTCTCACCCTGAACACCTAATTCCCCATTTCTGCATTCTTCTAAAAATATATTTACTTAGACTAAGTAACTACATGTGTGTGTTTGTGTATAAACTTTGCCCCATTTTTTCACAAATAAACTGCCTACTATTCTGAAGTTTACTGTTTTTATACCTAATAGAGATAGAGATCATTTCATATCAGTACATTATTCTTTATTATGACTATAACATGCCATTAAATGGATGTACCATAGTTTATTTAACTAGTCTCAAATATAATTTTAAATTAATATAATTGGAACTGACAACTCTAAAAACTGCAAGTGAAAACAAATTATAATCCAGTTTTCCAGCCATGGAGGAAACATATTTACACACAAGATTAAGACTAAATTGTTATTATTCCTATAATAAATTCAAATTTTTCTTAAATATTGCAAAAAAATTAAAAGACTTAGCTACATTTCAGTGGTGATAATTAAAAAAGAAAACAATGTTGATATCTTCAGATATGTAAGGGATTCCCTTGGAATTATGAGTGTGTGTGTTAGGAAATTGCAGTAACTCATGTTAAAACAGTGATGAATCACTAAAAAGCTTTGAAAGTATGTAAGTGTTCATGGAGAATTTCAAAAACAGTAACTTATTACAGTGGAATTATTTATGCACTTAAGAGTCTTGCTTGCTTATATGTGAGTGGAATCATGTGTAATGATTCAGAAAATTCCATTCATGGCCTATCTATATGATTTAACCTCTTTACTAGCCAGACCTTCCTCTCTCCATTCCTGAATACCACTTATATTTTTCTACTGCTTGATATAGCAACTATGTTTCTTTCAATTACCTAAATTCTAATTACCTAATTCTCCAGAATTAGTCATCTCTATCTTATATCCAGTGGGATCTAATTCAGTCTTATAGAAGTAAAGTTGATATTTGGTGGTGTTAGAAGTAGAGGATTTTTTTAAATTATAGATAAGAAAAATTGACTTTTTCTTTTTTGGAGGGGGGAAGCAATGAAAATGGCATTAAGCCTATTTTTATTTTTTTCTTTTTCTTTTTTTTATTGACATATAATATATTATTTGTTTCAGGGGTACAGGTCTGTGATTCAACAGTCTTAAGCAATTCACAGCATTCACCATAGTACATACCCTCCCCAGTGCCCATCACTCAGCCATCCCATCCCTCCCAGCCCCCTCCACTCCAGCAACCCTCAGTTTGTTTCCTGAGATTAAGAGTCTCTTATGGTTTGTCTCCCTCTTGGTTTCATCTTGTTTCATTTTTCCCTCCCTTTCCCTATGATCCTCTGTCTTGTTTCTCAAATTCCTCATATCAGTGAGATCATATGATACATGTCTTTCTCTGGTTGACTTATTTCACTTAGCATAATACCCTCTAGTTCCATCCACATCATTGCAAATGGCAAGATTTCATTTTTTGATGGCTGCATCTTTATCCATTCAACTGTTGATGGACATCTTGGCTCTTTCCATAGTTTGGCTATTGTGGACATTGCTGCTATAAACATTGGGGTGAACGTGCCCCTTCTGATCACTACATTTGTATCTTTGGGTTAAATACCCAGTAGTGCAATTGCTGGGTCGTAGGGTAGCTCTATTTTCAACTTTTTGAGGAACCTCCATACTGTTTTCCAGAGTGGCTGCACCAGCTTGCATTCCCACCAACAGTGTAGGAGGGTTCCCCTTTCTCCACATCCTCTCCAATATCTGTTGTTTCCTGACTTGTTCATTTTAGCCATTCTGACTGGTATGAGGTGGTATCTCATTGAGGTTTTGATTTGGATTTCCCTGATGCCGAGTGATGTTGAGCATTTTTTCATGTGTCTGTTGGCCATCTGGATGTCTTCTTTGGAAAAATGTCTCTTCATGTCTTCTGCCCATCTTGATTGGATTAGTTGTTCTTTGGGTGTTGAGTTTGATAAGTTCTATAGATTTTGGATACTGGCCCTTTATCTGACATGTCATTTGCAAATATCTTCTCCCATTCTGTCGGTTGTCTTTCGGTTTCGTTGACTGTTTCCTTTGCTGTGCAAAAGATTTTTAATCTTGATGAAGTCCCAATGGTTCATTTTTGCCCTTGCTTCCCTTCCCTTTGACGATGTTTCTAGGAAGAAGTTGCTGCAGCTGAGGTTGAAGAGGTTGCTGCCTGTGTTCTCCTCAAGGATTTTGATGGATTCCTGTCTCACATTTAGGTCTTTCATCCATTTTGAGTCTATTTTTGTGTGTGGTGTAAGGAAATGGTCCAGTTTCATTCTTCTGCATGTGGCTGTCCAATTTTCCCAACACCATTTGTTGAAGAGACTGTCTTTTTTCCACTGGACATTCTCTCCTGCTCTGTCAAAGATTAGTTGACCATAGAGTTGAGGGTCCATTTCTGGGCTCTCTATTCTGTTCCATTGATCTATGTGCCTGGTTTTGTGCCAGTACCATACTGTCTTGATGATGACAGCTTTGTAATAGAGCTGGAAGTCCAGAATTGTGATGCCACTGGCTTTGCTTTTCTTTTTCACCATTCCTCTGGCTATTCGAGGTCTTTTCTGGTTCCATACAAATTTTAGGATTATTTATTCCATTTCTTCGAAAAAAGGTGATGGTATTTTGATAGGGATTGCATTAAATGTGTAGATTGCTCTAGGTAGCATAGACATTTTCACAATATTTGTTCTTCCAATCCATGAGGATGGAACGTTTTTCCATTTCTTTGTGTCTTCCTCAATTTCTTTCGTGAGTATTCTCTAGTTTTCTGAGTACAGATCCTTTGCCTCTTTGGTTAGATTTATTCCTAGGTATTTTATGGTTTTGGGTGCAATTGTAAATGGGACCAACTCCTTAACTTCTCTTTCTTCTGTCTTGTTGGTGTATAGAAATGCAACTGATTTCTGGCAGGATATAAAATCGATGCACAGAAATCAGTTGCATTTCTATACACCAACAACAAGGCAGAAAAATTGACTTTTTCTTAACAGTGATATGAATTTAAACACATGTGTGTATAGATTCATGTAACCACACCATAATTAGGATACAAAACATTTCTCCCACTCCCCCTAAAAATTCTCTCTCGTGCTCCTTTTACAGACATCTCCTACCTCCCCATACAACAGCTAATAACCACTGGGGTTTTTTTTGTCCCTATAATTTTGCCTTTTTGAGAATGTCATAGAAATGCATAATACAGTATGAAACTTTTTGAGACTGTCTTTTTTCACTTAACATAATATCTTTGAGATTCATCGAAGTTCTTGCATGTATTAAAATTTGTTCTTTTGTATTGCTGAGATCTATTCCATTGTATAGATGTACCGCTGTTTAACAATTGGTTCAATGAAAGACCAGGAGTTGTTTTCAATTTTTAGTGAATATGAATAGAATTTCTATAAACATATGTACAGGTTTTTGTGTGAACACAACTTTTAATTTCCCTAGTGTAAATATCCAGGAGTAGGATTGCTGAGTCACATGCTAAGTGTTTAACTTTATAAGAAACTACCAAAGTGTTTCCCAAGAATTTCTGACCCATTTTGCATTTCTGCCAGCAATGTGGGTTTAGATTATTCTTCATCCTCTCTGGCACTCTATATTATCAGCTTTTTAAACTTTAGTCACTCTAATAGATGTGTAATAATATCTCATTGTATTTTTAATTTGCATTTCTATAATAGTTAATAATATAAACATCTTTTCCCATGCTTATTTGCCATTATATATACTTTAGTGAAATGTCCAAGTTTTTTACCCATTTTTAAAATTAGGTGTTTTTTTTTTTAATGAGTTTTAAGAATTTTTAAAATTTGTATTCTGAATGTAAGTTATTTGTCAGATACGTGATTTCAAATATTTTCTTACTTTGTAGCTTATCTTTTTATTCTCTTAACAGTGTCTTTCACAGAACAAAATTTCAAATTCTGTGCAGTCTAATTTATCAATTTTTTTCTGTTATGAATCATGCTTTTGTGTCATGTCTAGGAACTTTGGCCTAACCCCAACTCATGAAGATTTTATCCTAAAGTTCTATAGGACTTTATCCTACCCCATGAAAGTTTTATAGTTTACATTTTAGATTTAGATCTATGCTATATTTTAAGTTCATTTTTGCATAAAGTATGACTTTTAGGCTAAAGCTTTTTTTTCCACATATGAATGTCTAATTGTTTCAACATCATTCCTTGAAAAGACTATCATTTTACACTGAATTGCCTTTGAACCTTTGTCAAAAATCAATTTTTAGGAGTCTATATTTGGACTTTCCTTCTCTTCTGTTATCTGTATGTCTATCCCTTTGTTAATACCAGTGTCTCAATTATCACAAGTTTATATTAAGACTTTGTAGGTATTGTGATTCATCCAATTTTATTCTTCTTTTTAAAAATTGTTAGGGGAGGCAGGGGGAGCAGTCCAATATGACAGTGTAAGAAGATCCTGAACTCCCCTCCTCCCACAGACACACTAAATCTACAGGTACAGATGAAATAATTCCCTCAGAAAAAGACTTGAAAACTAGCTGAACAGCTCCTTCACAACAAACAATAAAAGGGCAACATCAAGGTGGGTAGGAGAGGTGGAGATGCCTTCTCAACAAAAACCCAACACCAGCATGGCGACCCACAACTGGAAGGGATCTCACAGATCCAGGGCTTCTCCATGAAGAATGTGGGGTTTGTGCCTCATATCAGACACTCCAACCCTTGTGACCTGTGATGGAATGACCAGCCCCCATAATGTCTAGCTTTGAAAACAACAAGGCTCATATCCAGAAGACCCAAGGGGCTGTAAAAAACGGAGATACTTCTTTTCAAGGACTCACATAGGACTCACTTGTCCCAGGACCAGCACGAAGGCAGCAGTTTGAAAAGTGCCTACACTATACATGAAGGATACTATTTGCTCATCTTAAGACATCAGGAGCCTGTTTGGACTCTCTCTGGGGATGGAGGCTTTGGTACATACCATTTTCATGCTCTCCCTCTGCCTGAATAATGCGGGCAGGCGTACTTCTGCCCTGAGCTCTCCTGCTGTCTTGCTAAAGCCAGCAGACATTCCTTTGCCTTGTGCTCTCCTATGGCTTGTGAAAGCCAGTGGGTGCAAAACAGGTACACCCCAGCCCTGTGCTCTCCCACAGCTATGCAAAAGCTAGCATGTGCACACGGTACACACAGAGCATGCTCCTTGATTGCCTGGCACTGGTGGCCAAAGGGTCTTGTGTTCATGAGTCCCACATGACTGTAACAATCAGACAAAGTTCTTAGAAGGCCACCAAACCCAAAGCACCAGATAGACAGCAGACCGAAACTCCCAGTTTTCCTGTGAAAAGAGTTCCTCTCAGAGAATGTAGGCTATCTTTGCGCTCTCCCTTGGCCTCAATTCAGCTTGCTGGTATCTCCCAGAGAAGATCTTATACACTCATTTGAAGCCCTGATTTTTCCAACTGTCACCCAGGAGACACCACCAGATTTTCTGGTCTGGAGACCAGCAGGTTTTATGATTGCAGTCCCATAGGATTATATGTGTTTGCATACTTTAAAAGCTACTGCCTGAAGGTCTAGCTTCCAATCAGCCTAAAACTAGCTGCTGACCAAAATCTTTCCCTTTGGAACACTGAAAAATCTTGGCACAGCCTCACCAACTGGGAACAATAAAGAATAAGTCAGACTGCTTAGAAAATCACAAAGATTTGCAAGAAAACCAAGGTTAGGGTAAAGTTGAAAGATAAGGTCCATCTCCTACACAAAGCCCCTCCTTCATGACTGGGAGACATAGCTGTTTCACCTCATACAGAGAAACAGAGTCCAGCAGAAGGAGGAAAGAGAAGAATATGTTCCAAACATAGAACAAGATAAAACTTGAGGAAAAAAACCTCAATGAAATGGAGATAAGTCATTTACCTGATAGAGTTCAAAGTAATGGTCAAAAATATGCTCACCAAATTCAGGAGAAGAATAGATGAGAATTTCAAAGAGATAGAAAAGATAAAAGAGTACCACACAGAAGTCACCGTGCTTGAAGAAGACAATAATTGAACACCAAAATATACTAGAGAAGTTCAACAGAAGACTAGATGCAGCAGAGGAAAGAATCAGTGATCTAGAAGATAGGGCAGTGGAACTCAGCCAAAGAGAACAACAAAAAAGAAAAAAGAATTTAAAAAGTAAAGATAGCTTAAGGGACCTATGGAACAACATCAAGCAGAGTAACATTCACATCATAGAGGTCCCAGAGGGAGAAGACAGAAGGGGGCAGAAAAATTACTTGAAAAAATAATGCCTGAAAACTTGCCTAATCCAGGGAAGGAAAAAGTCATCCAGATCCAGGAATCCCTGAAAGTTCCAAATGAGATGAACACAAAGAGATCTACAGCAAGACACATTATAATTAAAAAGTCGAAAGTTAAAGAGAATCTTAAAAGTAGCAAGAGAAAAACAACTTTTTACATACAAGGGACCCTGATAAGATTTTCAGCAGATTCTTCAACAGAAACTTTGCATGCCAGAAGAGAATGGCACAATACATTCAAAGTGCTAGAATTAAGATCCTTCTACCCAGCAAAATTATCTTTCAGATTAGAAGAAATAAAGTTTTCTATACACGCAAAAGCCAAGGGAGTTTATCACCACTAACCTAGACTTACCAGAAATGTCAAAGGGACTTGTTTAAGCTGAAAAGAAATGGCATTAATTAGTAACAAGAAAACATATGAAAGTATAAATCTCAGGGGTAAAGGTAAATATATAGTAAAGTTATGGATTAATCACTTATAAAGCTAGTGTGAAGTTTAAAAGACAAAAGTAGGGGCGCCTGGGTGGCTCAGTTGGTTAAGCGACTGCCTTCGGCTCAGGTCATGATCCTGGAGTCCCGGGATCGAGTCCCGCATCGGGCTCCCTGCTCAGCAGGGAGTCTGCTTCTCCCTCTGACCCTCACCCCTCTCATGCTCTCTCTCTCTATCTCATTCTCTCTCTCAAATAAATAATAAATAAAATCTTTAAAAGACAAAAGTAGTAAAAATAACTGTAATACAATCAGTTAAGGTAGACACAAAATAAAAAGATGTAATATGTGACATCAAACATAAAATGTGGGAGGGGGAGAGTAAAAATGTAGAGTCTTAGAATGTGTTCAAACTTAAGTTGCTATGAACTTAAAATAGACTCATACATACAGGCTGTTATATGTGAACCTTATGGTAGCCACAAAGCAAAAACCTATAGTAGATACACAAAAGATAATAAGAAAGGAATTTAAGCATATCACTAAAGAAAGTCATCAAACCACAAGAGAAGAAAGCAAGATAAGGAAAATGGAAGTGAGAGGAATTATAAAACAGAAAACCATGAACAAAAAGGAAATAATAATTATTATATCACCCAATCTACAGATTCAATGCAATCCTCATGAAAATCCCCATGACATCTTTCATACAAATGGAACAAAGAATCCTAAAATTTGCACAGAATCACAAAAGACCTCAAATAGCCAAAGTAATCTGGAGAAAGAACACAACTGGAGGCATTATGCTCCCTGATTTCAAACTATATTACAAAGCTAAAGTGATCAGAACAGTATGGTATTGCTAACAGTCTTAACACAAAAACAGACACACACATCAATGGAACAGAGTAGAGTCCAGAATTAAAACTATGTGTATTTGGTCAATTAATTTACAACAAAGGAACAAGAATAAGCAATGGGGAATGGACATTCTCTTTAATATTTGGTATTGGGAAAAGCAGACAACCACATGCAAAAGAATATAACTAGACTACAATTTTAGACCATACACAAAAATTAACTCAAAGACTCAAATGTAAGACCTGAAAACCTAAAGCTCCTAGAAGAAAATGTAGGCAGTAAGCTCCTTGACCTTTGTCTTGGTGATGACTTTATAGAACTAACTCTAAAAGCAAAGGCAATCAAAGAAAAACAAAAAACAAAACAAAAAAAACAAGTGGGACTATATAAACTAAAAAGCTTCTGCACAGTAAACAAAACCATCAACAAAATGAAAAGGCGACCTACCTAATGGGAGGAAATACTTACAAATCATATATCCAATAAGACATTACTATCTAAAATATATAAGGAACTATGTAACTCTATAGCAAAAAAAAAAAAATTGATTAAAAAAATGGGCAGAGGATCTGAATAGATATTTTTCCAGAGAGGACCTACAGATGGCCAATAGGCACATAAAAAGATGTTCAACATCACTAAAAATCAGGGAAGTGCAAATCAAAACCACAAAGAGACACTACTTCTCACCTGTTAGAATGACTATTATAAAAAAAGAACAAATAACAGGTGTTGGCAAGGATGTGGAAAAAAGGGAACCCTTGTACACTGTTGGTGGGAATGTAAATTGGTGAAGCCACTATGGAAAAACAGTATGGAGGCTCCTCAAAAAATTAAAGATAGGAAAAGATAGAACTACCATACAATCCAGAAATTCCACTTCTCAGTATTTATCCAAAGAAAACAAAAATACTAATTTGAAAAGATATATGCTATATTATGTTCATTGCACATTATTTATGATAGCCAACATGTGAAAACAACACACATGCCCATTGATGGATGAATGGATAAAAAGATGTGGTGTGTATACACACACACACACACACACACAGGAGAATACTACTCAGCCATACAAAAGAATGAAATCTTGCAGTGTTTGACAACAGGGATGGTCCTTGAGGGTATTATGCTAAGTGAAATAAGAGAAACCAAAATATCATATGATCTCAGTTATACGTGAAATCTAGAAAACAAAACAAACAACAACAACAAAAAACCCTCTTGGCTACAGAGAACAGAATGGAAGTTCCTAGGGTAGAGGGGGTTAGGGTATGGGCAAAACAGGTAAGGGGGGTCAAGAGGTACAAACGTCCAGTCATAAATAGGTCATGGAGATGTAATATACAGCGTAGTGACTATAATCAATAATATTATAGTGTATATTTGAAAATTGCCAAGAGAGTAAATCTTAAAAGTTTTCATCATAGGAAAAAAACAAAATTTTTTGAGATAAAGCAAGAGACTCTTAATTATAGAGAACAATCTGATGGTTACCAGATGGGAGGGGGTTGGGGGGGGGATGAGTTAAATAGGTGATGAAGATTAAGGAGTGCACTTGTTGTGATGAGCCCTCGATAATGTATGGAACAATCAAATTACTATATTCTACACCTGAAACTAATATAACACTGTATGTTGACTGGAATTAAAATAAAAACTTAAAAAAAAAACCAAAATTTTTGTAACTTTATATGGTTCACCTTTTCATACACATTTTATAAGCTTCTCTGTAATTACAGAATTAGAATTGTGCTAAACCTATAGATTAGTTGACTAATATTACAATGCTTTCCAATTCATGAACATATATCTTTTCATTTATTTAGGTCTTCTTTGAGTTCCTTCATCAGCATCTCTTTTTCACCATAGGATCCTGTATATGTTTTGTTAGATTTATAGTCAAACATTTCATTTTTTGACTCTCTTGTAAATGGTATTTTTAAATTTTGGTTTCCAATTGTACATTAATAATATATAAAAACACAATAGATTTTTATGCATTGACTCTGTATCCTGACCTTGTTAAATGTAATAAGTTCTAGGAGTTTGGGTAGATTCCTTTGGATTTTCTACATAGACAATTATGTTGATGGTCAGTGAGAACAGTTTCCTCCATTTCAATCTGTATGCCTTTTCTTTCCCTTGCTTTATTGTATTGGCCAGGACCTCCAGTATGACATTGAATAGGAGTAGTGAGCATGGATATCCTTGCCTTGTTTCTGATCTTCACCATTGAATTTTGTCATAATTGAGTATGATGTTGGCTATATTTGTTTTTTCTTTTTAAATGTCCTTTACTAGGTTGAGAATGTTTGCTGAGAGCTTTTATCATGAATAAATGTTGACTGTTGTCAAATGCTTTTTCCTATCAATTGATATGATCATATAGTTATTTTTAGTTTGCCAGTGTGGTCAATTACATTGCTTGATTTTCTAATACTGAACAAACCTGCATTCCCAAGATGAACCCCCACCTTCCCTCCATTGGTTATGGCATATTATTCTTTTATATATTGCTGAATTTGATATGCCAATATTTTGTATTTTTACATTTATATTCTTAGGGGATGTTGGTCTGTAGTTCTTTTTTTATACTGCTTATTGAGTTTGGATTTCAGGGTTATGCTGGCCTTGTAAAATAAGTTGAGAATTGTTCCATCCTCTTCTATTTTCTGAAAGAGATGATGTTGGTGTTATTTCTTCTTTAAATGTTTGATAGAATTCACTAGTAAAACTAACTGGGCTTAGAGATTTCTTTTTCTAGAAAGTTAAAACTACATTTCAATTTCTTTAAAAGGCAGGCTTTTAATAAAAATTCCCATTTCTAATATTTTTTTAAAAACTTGACCTCCAGAAAATTAATGCCCACTTAGTCACTAACACTCAGTTCAGTGTACTAGTTGGTGAAAGTAGTTTCAAAGAAAAGAAAAGATGTGGTCCTACTTTAAAATAATTATGACACAATATTGGTGAAAAAGCATTTTCAAATGGATATATACAAATATGTGACTAAACATAGGATATCTCAGTGGTTAAGAGCATGCATGAACTTTGATAAGTGACAAACATATTTGGTTCTGTAAGCTTGGGCAATTAACTTCCCTAACATTTTTCCCCTCATTTGTAAAAGAGGGATAATACCATAGACATGGCTGAGTTGTAAGGATTAAATGAGTTAATGCAAGGGATTCATATAAAGTAAACACCTAATTTGTAGTAGCTATTATCAGGGTGATTTTACTGGAAAAATTATAACTATGTATACAGGAAAGAGAGAATAGTATCATGGATTATAAGTAAGTACTTTCCACCCCTCTAGGTAATTATATAAAGATTTTTAAAGCAATTTAAGTGCTAATGCTTTCAGTTTTATTACTCTGTAAAACATTAGCAGTTGATGATTTAAAATTCATGAAAAATTCTATTACTTCCAACTTCCTGCTCTAGATTTGTAACTTTTTTCTGTAGCATTCTATTTTTTTTAAACTTCACTGTGATTATCAAATACCATAATGTAGTCTCTTATTTAATAAAAATTTGCTTTCTCCTCTTATCTTTTCTTTCTAAATCAAATTCTTCAATCTAGCATGCTCTCCCTCTGTCTGCCCTGTCCAGTGTATTGATACTTTTCCTGCAGAACAATGAGCAGGACCTCTGAGTTTGAAGACACTATTCACTTACTTCCTTAATAAACAAGATTAAAACAAGCTGACTGATAAAAGACGAACATCAAATTAGCGTATAAGCCTGTTCACATGAAAAGCAAGAAAGCAGACTTGACTTACTTTGGATATGGTCTTTTAGTCATGTCATTGTTATGGTCTCAGCAAAACTGATACGGTTCTGTTTAATCAGTGTTCCCCACCTTTTACTAAGTTGCTTGCTTTATCTTTCCTTATATCCTTGGTCTTTAAAAATGTGCAGTCTTGGGCGCCTGGGTGGCTCAATCGTTAAGCATCTGCCTTCGGCTCAGGTCATGATCCCAGGGTCCTGGGATCGAGCCCTGCGTCGGGCTCCCTGCTCAGCGGGAAGCCTGCTTCTCCCTCTCCCTCTGCCATTCCCCCTGCTTGTGTTCCCTCTCTCGCTGTCTCTCTCTCTGTCAAATAAATAAATAAAATCTTTTAAAAAATAAAAATGTGCAGTCTCATTACCACCACCATGAATATAGAATTAGGTGTAAAGTGTGAGATAGATGATGCTTTAAAAGGAGAGGAGGGAGGGATTGGTGCTGTTGGAGATAGAAGTAGAAAACGAAGAAGGTGATGGATTTTAATGAAATTTGAAGGTTGGGAAGCTGCTGTGGAGAGCAAACAAAAGAAGAGTGGTGGTGGTTGCTCTGGTGGGTGCTGAAAGATGAACAAAGGCACGCAGATACAGAAGAGCTTGGTGTTTGCATAGGTACGTGGTGTGGGGATGGAAGGAAGATTTGCAGGAAGAAAGGGCTGGAACTTGTGTGCCTGTATGTGTATTTCAGAGGAGAAGAGAGTAGGCAGGGAAGGTTACAAGAATAGACTGTTTAGAGAGGCAGTATAGCTTATGGGCTCTGGAGCCAAACTTTCTAAACTGTAATCCTGGCACCACCACTTATTAATTATATGGCTGGACAAGTTGTCTAAACTCTGTTTCTTTATCTATAAATCAGGAATAATAATGGAAACTTCTTCATTTGGGTTACTATGGCTGGCTCATGATAAGCTCTATATAAATGTTAATTATTATTGCCATTACTATAGAGAAATTAGTTGGGAGAGTCAGAAGGGTCAGCTGATGGAATGTTTTGAAAGCTAATAGAATTTAGAGATCATGTGAAAGACTACTTTTTTTTAGTCAATTGAACATGATGCTGTTTTTGATGTTAACGAATACAGGCTTTTAACTGCAATCAGATATGCTCATCCTTAATTAAAATTTTATTCAGATTTTATTTAATTTTCATGTTACACTGAACTTCTGTCTACATTTAAAAGGATGATGGGGCGCCTGGGTGGCTCAGTTGGTTAACCATCGGGACTCTTGATTTTGGCTCAGGTCATGATCTCGGGACATGAGATCAAGACGCACATCAGGCTCCGCGCTCAGTGGGGAGTCTGCTTGAGATTCTCTCTCTCTCTCCTCCCCTCCCTTTGCCCCTCCTCCCCTTCCATGCGCCCTCCTTCTCTCTCTTAAATAAATAAATCTTTTTTTAAAAATTAGAAATAAATAAATAAAAGGATGATGATAACGCACACCAACCAAGATGCTAAAACCCAGGTCAAAGTCTTTTATTGTTTGATATTATTTAACTCTTTGGAATCAAAGGGGGAATATTATCCAAGGAGAAAAGGCAGCTAACATAGCAAGTTATAGATGAAAGGGAAAACGATGAGGGGCAATTAAGTGATAGGAAGGTGAGATTGTAGACTGAGGGGTAAAAATGGACTCAGGAAAAATACAGTCGTATAAGAAAACTATATTTTAAAATTTAGAGAATGATAGGCATTTCAGAAAAATTTGAATGTTTTAAAAATAGCAATGAGTCAAATGCAAGTTAATACTGAGATTGAATTTATTTAAATAGGATAAGCACCAAGCAGCAATAATAATAAAGGAAAGATGTACATGGAAATACACTCAACATTTTGTGTAAATATTGCCTGAGCCTGGTACCCCCCAACTCCTTCCTCTTCCTCATCTCCCCCATCCTTGTGAATAACAGACTAAAAATATTATCTGTCCCTTTTTCTTCCAAGGACAGTTTTCTTTTAGAGTCTTACCCTTTTTTTTTTTTTTGCTCCGGGCAGGTCAGAGTTATTATATTGAATTTCAAGTTGGGTGAGAATGCCCACCTCCCAAGGCTGCATACCGCCTGCCCCCATCACTACCTCCTTTGGGTGGGAGTCCTAGACTAAACAAAGGAGAAAGATGAATTGTCCTCTGGGAGAAAGGATGGAGGCCATTCCTTCTGAGAGGAAGCAGAGAAGTTGATCCTTCTAAAACTGAAATTGTGCCCTTGCCCTCAAATTTGCTCCTATCCCAGTCTAGGCCATCTCCACAAACAGCATTTCTACTCATTCTCTGGCTCTGGTCAGAAACATGACATTCATTTGTGACTTCTTCCTTCCTCTTATCTTCACTCCAATTCATTACTAAGTCCTGTCCATTCTGCCACCAAAGTTTATCTCAAATCTGCCCATCTCCATGGCCATCAGACTCAGACACCACCCTGGTCTAATGTTTATGCAAATTAGAAAAAGGATTCCCTTCCCCTGGGCAGATGCTGGTGCTGGACCTCAGCCCCATTTGCCATCTTTGTGCAGGACATGAGCTCTAAAACCCTGCATGTTGGTCCTGGACCCCAGCCCACTCCATGCTGCTCTGTTGTAATCACCTCACTTTTCTGCCCACATCCACCCTTGTCCCTTTCCAACCCATTCTCCACACAACAGAGGGACTACTTTTAAATTCCCACTTTTACTTCACTCCCTACTTAACCCTTCAATAGGTTTCTACTGCTGTTAGAATGAAAACCCAAACCCTTATCATGGCCTGCAAGGTTTTGTATGGTCTGGTGCCTAGTTACCTCTTTATCTTTACTGGCATCGATTTGCCTTGATAACTTTCAGCCACACTGCCTTGTTTTGGTTCCTGAAACTTGCCAAGCTTCCCCCTTACCCCAAAAGACTGCCTGACTTAGCTTGGCTAATTTTTACTCTTCCTTCAGGGCTCAGTTTAAATGTTACTTCTTTATGAAAGCCATCCCTGAATCCAAAATCTAAAGATATCCTCATAGCACTCTATTTTTTTAATCATACTTAACACATTTGTAATTATATATTCACTAGTGATTTACTTGTTTAATATCCTTTTTCCTATTATATACGCTAAGCTCCACAGGGGCAAGGATCATTCCTGACTTAGTCCAGTATCTTTCATTCATCCAAATTTCTATTCAAGTTCATTCTAAAGGTCTTCTCTGTGCCAATGACTATACTAGATGCTAGGCATAGAGAAGTGAATAGACAGATGAAGTCATTGCTCTTATGAGGGAAACATAACCAATCAATAAACAAGTAGACAAGATGATTACAGATTGTGATATGTGATATGCAGGACACTCTGGGATCTTTAAGCTCAGAGAGCTGTCTGTATGAATGCCAAATGTTTTGTTTAGGACAGAGTTAGCTGCTAAACATAACTGAAGAATTTACTTTGCTCATGTGAAGTCCGAAACAAATATTCCTGATGGACGGATGGCTCTCCTCCAAGTGGTAATTCAGGGACTCAGGCTCCTTCTAATATGTGCTCTGCCATCTTCAGCATGTGGCCACAGAAAGGTAACAACATGGAAGATTGATTGTGGAATTATTATTATTTCTTTAATGAGCTAAATCTAGATGGCTACACCTAATTGCAAGGGAGGCTGGGGAACATAATGTATCTCTGTACTGAGGAAAAAGAGTATGTAGATTTGGTGATGAGCACCTTCAACAGTACCTGGCACAACCCTGGCATAATGAAGAAACGAAGATAAATTAGAAATGAAGCTTATTCTAAAAAATTTTATCTTTGAGTGTACATAGGAGTCAAAATTATGTCTGATCTAGTATATTTAATCTCCAATCCCCAGGAATCTAGAAATAGTCTTTAAAATGAAATTAATTTATGTATCTGTTTCTCAGAACAACACAGTTTCTATTATTTTTATTTTTTTTAAACACCACAGTTTTAAAAACTAATCTATGTGTTTATTTAATTCAGGGTCACCTTTGAGGTTTCCATTTTTATTTCTCATGGTTTTTAGCCTGTCCCAAATCTTGCCACTTCACAGCCTCTCCATTCGTGGGTTTGGATGATTGCATTAGGACAAGTCCCTAGTCAAGGCAATAGAATGGATCACAAGTGAGACACACCTGGGAACCAGTAGCTTTGAACTTGACATGCACCTAAATCACTATATAAATTCTTTGCTTATATTTTATGGTATTCTTTATAATTGTATGCTCTGAATTAAACACGGTATAAGTTTTAATTATTCTTTGATACCAAAGCAGACACATGGTCACATGTTTGTGGCAATCTGTATTTAAAGCTTTTCTATTCTTAAACTGCTTTTCACGTCCTGACTGCATCTTAGTTTTAAAAGCACAGAAACATGGAGCTCTAAGGGACCTCATCAATCAGACACCTTTACCTGTTGGCTTAACTTTAGACTCAATTCAGAAGGGATCTGAAATCTAGTTTACCGATTAATCCTACAGAGATTAAAAAAAAAAAAAAAGTGAAACATGCCTGAATCCGTGTCAAATTGGTTTTAGTTTACTCTTCCTAAGAGAGACTCCTCCTTGAGGTAGTCCGAGGGCATGGCCCTGGACAGCAGTTTCGCACATCTAGTAAGGAAATTTAAGAGTCGAGCGCGGCAGGTGGAAACACTGTGCGGCTGAGAATGGGCGATGCGGATGTATCCGCGACCCCCGGAGCGGAAGGGACTGCACTTCCACTAACGGGATCGTCAGGAAGTCGGAGAAGTGGAAGCAGCGTAGCCTGGAGTCCTTTTCACCGGGTGGGAGTAAGGATACCGGTCGTCCTCCGCCCCGCAGCGAAGCCGCCCCGAGGTGCCCGGCGCCGCAGGACGCCCGCCACGCCCCACGCCGCCCTGGAGGCGAACGCAGGAGGCGGTAAGGCCCCGCCGGGCCACCGTAGCGCTGCGGATCGGGCCTCTCCTCCCGCGCCGCCCTCCGCCCCCAGTCTCCCCGCGCCGCGGCAGCTCTGGGCAGGCAGCGCCGCCGCCGCCGCCGCCGCTTCCTCCTCTGCAGCCGTTCGGCCGCTGCGTGACGCGTCGTTTCCTCCCAACATGGCGGCCGGGGCAGGTCGGCGGTGATGGAGGCCAGTCCGCGGCCGCGGCGGGTGCTAATTCCCACAGTAGTCAGGGCAGCCGTGCTCTCTCCAGGCTTCTGAGCCGCCGCCGCCTTGTCCCTCGGCTCCCGGCAGACGGCCGCCCGGGCTGGGCTCCCTCGCCGCCCCTGGGCCGGAGGGGCGAGTGAGGGGGGTGGCCGGGAAGCGGCCCCAGGCCGGGAGAAGCGGCGGTCCGACGGGCGCGGCCCTCAAGGGGCGGCCTCTCAAGGGCTGGTGAAGACCTCCTCGCCCCTCGCCCTCACCGCGGCTGCTCCCACCTGCCCGTCCCTTCGTGATCCGGTCGCTGCCCTCCACGCCTCCTCTCCCCCACTTCCACCCCCTCTCCTTTCTCTCTTCTCTTCCTCCACCTCCTCCTCCTCCCCTCCAGCCGCCGGGAGCCGCGGGTCGGACGAGCCGCCGCCTCCTTCTCTGCGTCCATGTATGAGGGGAAGAAGACGAAGAACATGTTCCTGACCCGGGCCCTGGAGAAGATTTTGGCCGACAAGGAAGTGAAGAAGGCGCATCACTCCCAGCTGCGCAAAGCGTGCGAGGTGGCGTTAGGTGAGCGGGGAGGAGGCCCAGCGGGGGGGGGGGGGGGAGGGAGCGGGCGGCGCGGCAGGCGCCGCGGGAGGTGGGGTCGTCTAGGGCTGCCCTAGGCCGGCGCCACTGACCTCAGGGAGCCCTCGCGAAGCTCTTTGCTCCCCTGCTGGAGTTGACTGTAACTCGGCTGGATGTGGGGCAGAGGCAGGGTGGAGGAGGAAGGGCAGTAAGCTAGGCTCGGGGAACGCGGCAGGGCTTGGAATCGACTTGAGAGTATGAGATTTTGTTGGTGGACCGTGCCGTGCGGACAGGCTAGCACCCTTTGTGATGAGCAGATGATGAACTGTTGTTTATTAGCTTGGAAATTGAGGTAGAGCTGATTTGTCAAGATTGGCCGTGGGAAGGGTTCCGTATCGTAATTTTGGTAACTTTGTCGTTTGGCGTGGTACTTTGGGAAGATAGGCCAAAGTTGTTCCCTTGTTGACAGTCTTGACAAGGGGTCTGCAAGAGGTGTAGCCCATTCTGACATCTCTCCGCCTCCGCCACAGGAAAAACAGAGTGATGTTGTTATGTGACTGGGCTGACCTGGAAGAACAAGACCAGAGGTTAAGGGGTGGGGGTGGCGATATAAAAGCCAGGAAGGGAAGGACCTTTAAATATGCCGGCTTTAGTGACAAGGAAGGGAGGGTTTGAAATGGGGAAGATGGAAAAGACAATGGCACCCACCAGCCACATGTCTGGACAGTGACAGCTGCTCTCAAGCTTGAATTCTGATTTATAGTTCAGACGGAGGAGATCTAGTGCATGGTAAATCCAAACAATACCTATAGTGAGGACAAGCAGATGAGGAATTGTTAAAGGGGGAACACTCATAGATCTGTTGCATCCATCAAAGATGAAATCGTTTAAGGAAAGACCAGGACATTTAACACAAAGATGAATTCCTAATGCTTCTGTTTTTATTTTATAGCAGTGGAAATAGACTATATCCAATTGACAAGAAAATCAAGCTTGTTAAATGGGCTTTGGAAAAAAGTGTTCTTGAAGGGGGAAAAATCCAGAATAACTTAAATGTGTGTTAAAGGGTGAAGACAGGAAAGACCTTTTAATTATTAAAACAGAGTACTTTTTTTTTTTTAAGATTTTATTTATTTGACAGAGAGAGAGAGACACAGCGAGAAAGGGAACACAAGCAGGAGGAGTGGGAGAGGGAGAAGCAGGCTTCCCTCCGAGCGGGGAGCCCAATGTGGGGCTCGATCCCAGGACCCTGGGATCATGACCCCAGCTGAAGGCAGGCACTTAAGGACTGAGCCACCCAGGCGCCCCTAAAATAGAGTAATTTTTTTATATTTGCTACAATAAGCTATACTGTTTTTTCTTTCTTTTTTAGGTATTTTAAGGCGATGTTATGAAAAACATTACTGAAGAAATTTCATTAAAATATTTTTTGAATCTGTGGTATAGTGGGTTTTTTAGTTTTTGACCCTTCGTGAATCAGAAGTTCATCTTTTCTATCCTTGTAGCTAATGAAAGACTGTTCTAGGTGGATGAGAAGACCTTGTATAGTGATAAAAATTGAATTTATCTAGGTCCTGAAAGGAGTAATTATTAAATTGGGGTGGGATGAGGGAAGAAATGATTTTGAGTTTTTAAAAGGATTATGTGCTTGCAGGTTAAAGAACTTACGAGATTCAAACTAAAATTTTAGTTGAAACCAGATTTTCCATGTTAATTATATTTTTAGTATACTAAATAATAAGTATTAGACTGACGAAATGGAGTGTATTTTGTATACATTTTTTTTTTCCTCTCCAGAATGCCAATATAAGTTGAGTGTGTTTTAGTGGAGAGTTCTGTGGAAGGAGAATCTGGGATCTTGGGTTTAAATCCCAGTTTTAATTATCGTAAGGTTACATCCCCTCTAATGTGCCATGAGCACGAACACAGTTTGGTTAACTTGTGCACTGAGTATTCTTGCCCTTCTTTAGTGGCATCTTTAGAGGGCTTATGGTTTGGTCCTTGCCATATCTAGATGTAGGAGCTACTTGTTAGTGTGTGTTAGGTGTACTAGGAATTGTCTATTGCAGATTTTGCTGGTTTTACTTTTTTGCCTTCCTCTTCATATAGCTAGCAGAAACTAATTATGAGGAATGTGACTACCCAGGCAGGGGCTAGGCAACGCAATAGTTTTTTAAAGATGTATAAGGCTTTTTCTCACATTTTATAAAAGTTACATTTCGTCTCCTGCAAAATCTCATTGAGCATTCTCAAGGTAGTGGATCCCTGATGGATGAACTTTGTTTCTTTCCTTCTACTCATCCATCTACATTATCACAAACATAAATTGGTAGGGATAACCCCTTTCATTTTTACAGAAAGTGTAATGTTTTACAGTAAGATGGTGTCTTCAAATATGTATTGTCCCTGGAAACTATTGTAATAAATCTCCTCTTTGCTCCTCGTTATTGAGACTGCAGACCCACTTTGGTCTCTTGATAATCTGTGTAGCCATCAAGCAGGAATAGGAAGGTAAAGGGGAATGGACTGGTTTGGTCATCCCTGATCTAGATGAGGTTGTGAGTGGGTAGGAGTTGGATGGTAGAAGCATAGAAGTGAGTGCTATAATCCTTCTAAATGTATTTCCTAAATAACTCTTCTAAATACACCTGCCTGCATTCTTCCTCCTCCTCACTCCCAAATATTTATTGAGCACCTACCGAGGAGCTGAAGGGAGACAGACAATAAACAGGAAAGTATATAGTATGTCAGACTTTTAATCCTTTTGTGTTTTAAAATCATTTTATTGGCATGTGAGGAGATTTCAAAGCACTGGTATTCAAAATTCCGTTACCTTTTAACAATGGCCAGTTATAGTTTTTCTGTAAATAATACTGATGAAATTATGTTCATCATATATTCTTAAGAAAATGGTATTTTTTTGGTTAAAGTAAAACTTTTAGCACACCTTATCAAGATTAGTGGAGATTTCACTTTATTAAAAACAAAATTCATCTGCAAAGATACTACACACAGGAAATTTCATTTTATTGCATTCACAAAAAGAAAAATAATGAAAACTTTAAAGGGTATGCAGATTATTTAAAATGATTATCAAATTATCTTACATTTCAGACTTTATTTTGAAGTAAAGAATGGTTAGGAAAAAAAACAAAAAACCTTCACATCTACATTGTTAACAATCCCTGTGAGGCGCAGAGGCCCAAGAACAGCTCCAGGTTGCCCTCTCTTGGTACCTGCCCCACTACAGCTCTCTGCAGCTAAGACAACTCAGCAGAGGGCTTCTAGGCTGCCCTAGCTTAGCTTGATCCATTCCTGCTCTCTAGAATCCTGAATTAAAAATAGTCTGGCCATCTGCTGGCAGATGAGACAACAGCTGAGCTATTTTTAGTTTCAAAGAATTTAGGATTGTTGCAGGATGGGACTTGAAGGTAGCATTGTTTGTCTCATGGGAGAGAGTGCATTTGGGCCATATTCTAGTCAGGCCTCTAAGTTTCAGGAGTTTCTTTGATGTTAGGGCTGTGACTAGTTCAAGTTCTGTTTAAACATCAGATATTGACAAAGATATTCTGTAGATGTTAGGATGAACTAGTTCAAGGTTGGAAGCTGGCACTGATAGGGAATTGGAGTGAAAAGGGTGACCACAAGAAGGTTTTAGAGGCAAAGGAGGCATGCAGGGGCATTCATAAGGGTGGAATCCCTTGAGACATGGGAGAATGATAGAGAAAAAGAGGACTTGTGAGGGAAATAATTTTTGCATCAGACAGCGTATGAATTATGTTGTTTATCATATCCTGAAGTGATCCTACTTGATTTAGTTTTTTTATTTGAGTCTGTTAAACCCGTAATTATAGTTACCCCAGAAATGTAAATATAATAGTCTAAACAATTACAGAACTTCTTTCTGTACCTCCAGTCCCACCCTTATTTTGGTTAGCAGTGTTATAAAAAGGGTTATGTGGGTGGAGGGGAATTACTTGAGTGCTATTGACCTCAATTTTATGCTACTTTTGGTAATATCAATTTTTGCTACTCTTCACCTTTTATGAAAAAAAGTGATTTATTCCCAAATAATATCCTGCAGTGAACATTTTAATTATAATTTAAATCCATTAGCGAATCTCCTTTTAAACCTTCCTCGATATCTAAGGTAAAAGGTGTTTTCAGTAAGTCAGGCTGCCAGAATTTTTGAGATAGCTAGGAAAAAAGAGTAATGAAATGAAATGATTGATGAAAGATTCTGTTAAGTTTGAGTTGAAAAAATAAGTTTGGGTTTCAGTGTATATTCTTTTCATTGTGAAGATTTACAATGCACATTAACGTAGTTGAGATTCTGAAAAGTCTTCTAAGAAAGATATCTGCTCTATTTTGCTTATTGAAGTTTTTCTTAATTTATTTGACCCTTTTCAGTGTCTCTTAACACCTCTGTGAAACATTGTTCCTTGGAATTTACTTTAGGACACTATTCAAGGGAAAGAAAGGCCCTAATTACTGATAAGGTAGAGCTATAATACAGTAGATATAATAGCTCTACGTATAGATGAGACCATTCTTCAGATTTGTCATTGTGTTTTGGGAAAGCAATTCTGTTGACAATGAAGGAAGAAGAAAGTCAGAAACAAGGAGCAGTCAGGAAGAATGGTATCAGAAAACAGGACTGTTTGCTTACTAGCTCTTTGTTTCCCATCTCATCTAATGGCAAGCAACTGGTTGTCTCTCCTGATAATATTTAACTTGCAGAGAAACGTCTGTTGGTAATTGTTTTTTCAAAGCAGAATAAAAATGTATTGTGAATGGGAAATAATTTGGGGAAATATTTGTCATAATATTCCTTACAAAGTTGAGGAGGGCATATTTGAAAAGGGAAAATACATGAAAAAATTATTGTCATTCAAAGTTAGGTATGTTCTTCATTTAGTTATTAGTTGAGCTAGCGTGTGCCAGATATTATTCCAGTGCTGAGCATTCCACACTGAACCAAACATGCTTTCATGGAACTTACTTTCTAGTTCATTGAGGCTAACAGTAAAAAACTAACATGGATTGTCAGATTGTTATTTTCAGAATCAGTAGTTCAGAAGGATAAAGGGAGAATGACCCAGGAGTGCAATTTTAGATAGGGTTGTTAGGAAAGGCCTTTCTATGAGGTGACATTTCAGCAGAGAAGTGACAGGAGAGATTCAGCCTTTTAGACACCTGGATGAAACAAATAGAGGTAACAGTAAGACAGGTGTATGGTTGGTGCTTTCCAGGTTGAAAGGTTTATGTGGTTGAGGGAGAGTAAGAGGGAGAGGAATGGGAGAGGAGAGCGACTTTGGATTTTATTGTATCTGTGATGGAAGCCACTGGAGAGTTTTGTGTAAGAGAGTGATATAGCAGATTTACATGTTAAAGGGCTCACTGGTAGTGATTTAGACTAGGCTGGTTGGGGGGGTGGAGTGAGAATTGGTTGCATTTGGAATATATTTTAAAGGAGTCCATAGGATTTGCTGATGGGTTGCTTGTATATGACAGCAGTCTAGTAGCCAGAGCTATAGGGTTGTTAGAGAAGGCATTCACCATGATGAGGAACACCAGGAGAGAAATAACCTTTGGGAAATAAGTTGTTACAGTAAAACATTTTCATCCAACCCTTTATATGTATTTTATAATTTTTTAATGATAGAATTTCCCGATTATATAATAGGATACTTTCTACTGAGAAAGGACACAATTAAAATGATAGGATATTTCCAACTGAGAATGTACAAAACAGTTTTAAATTTGAGTTGTTAGGTTTTTTCGATGAGGTTTTTTCCCTAAGAGAACGAACTGTCACGTAGTTAATAAACAACTGGCTTAGTCCCTTTTTGGGATGGGATCTTTGCAGATTTAATTAGTTGAGGATCTCCAGATAAAATCATCTTGGATTTAGGGTGGGTCCTAAATCCAGTGACTAGTGTCCTTGTAAGTGGAGGAAGGGACAGGTAGACACATGAAGAAAGAAGGCCATGTGAAAATGGTGGTAGAAATTGGAGTTATGATGCCATAAATAAGCCAAAGAACACCTGTAGTCACCAGAAGCTAGGAAGAGGCAAGAAGGATTCTTTCCTGGCGCCTTCAGAGATAGTATAGGTCAGATATCTGGGCTCCAGAACTGTGAGAACAAATTTCTGTTGTTTTAAGTCACCAAGCTGGTGGTAATTTGTTAATGCAGCCCTAGAAAACTAATAAAGTTCTCTTTATCCTAACTTTTCAGACCCAGTTTGATTTGAGCTTCCATTTATAGAGTATACCATGTATGTGTTGAAACAGTCAGATGCAGTCTTTGGCTGATTTATGTTCCATAAATCTAGAAAGTAGTTATTCTGAGGCTTTAGTGTGTGTGAGTCGCTTGAAAAAGTTCTTTAAAAAAAGGTGCTGAGACCAAGTATTTAAAAAGTTTGTGTTCTTTTAGTAGTTTTGTTTTGCTTAAATTTAGACTTGATAACTACATAGGTCTGTACAGCCTGTGTTATCTTATCATCCAGGAAAGATTGTGAAAAACAATCTATAAAATATTTCATATCACAGTATTATTACCTCTGGCAGTATCTTTAGAAAAATTCACATGGGGCATTTAATATTTTTCTCTCAACTTTGAATCACTTAATCAGCTGTTTAATAACTCTATCTAGAACCTTGCTAAGGAATGAAATAATCAATAAAAATATAAGCAGAGAAAGTAGGTATCATGAAGGCCAAGTACTTTTTTCAGAGGAGAATCCCAGTGTCTTTACTCTGTTTACTTTTGTTTTTTTTTTTAATTTTTTTTTTTACTCTGTTTACTTTTAATTATACATAAGTCCAATACATTTGGCAGTTTACTCTTTTTGTTTTATTTATTTATTTTTAAAGATTTTATTTATTTATTTGACAGAGAGGAGAGCAGGAACACAAGCAGGGGGAGTGGGAGAAGGAGAAGCAGGCTTCCCACTGAGCAGGGAGCCCGAGGTGGGACTCGATCCCAGGATCCTGGGATCATGACCTGAGCTGAAGGCAGATGCTTAACAACGGAGCCACCCAGGAGCCCCTTTTTGTTTGTTTTAAATAAACCTTTTCTTCAAACCATTTTCAGAAGTAAAACTGGGGAAAAAATCACCCATGATACTGTTAGGTGAAGATAGCCATTGCTAACTTTATAAAAAACAACTTTGTTGAGATATAATTTACATAGTATAAAATCTGCCCATTAAAAAAAAATTATTTAATCTATCTACACTGAACATGGGGCCCAAACCAAGATCAAGAGTTACATGCTCTTCCGACTAAGCCAGTCAGGTGCCCCCAAATTCTACCCATTTTAAATGTAATGATTTTTACTAAATTCATTGAGTTGTGCAGCCATAACCATAATCCAGTTTCAGAACACTTCCATTACCCCAGTAAGATCCCTAGTGCCTATTTACAGTTAATCCCTGGTATCACCCACAGCTCTAGGTATCCACTAATCTGCTTTCTGTGTCTAGATTAGCCTTTTCTGTATATTTCTTGTAAGTATCATCATATAGATATGGTCTTTTGTGCCTGGCTTCTTTCAGCATAATATGTTTGAGGTTCATTCATGTTGTAGCACATATTAATATTTTATTTCTTTTTATTAATGCATAGTATTCCAGAGTGTGGATGCACCACATTTTGTTTATTCACTAGTTGGTGGACATTTGGGTTGAATGAATAATGCTGCTGTGAATATTTGTGTGTAAGTCTTTATGTGGACCTAAATTTTTCTTTTGTATAGTTAGTACCTAGGAGTAGAATTGTTGTGTCATATGATAAATCTGTGTTTAACTTTTTAAGAAACTAAGTTGTTCTCCAGAGTGGCTGCACCCTTTTATTTCCCCATCAGCAACGTAGGAGGGTTTCTCATACGTCCTTGCCAGCAAAAGATTATTACTGTCTTTTTTATTTTAGCCATCTAAGTTGATATGAAGTGTTACTTCTTTGAAACACAATATTAACTTTTTGAGGTATTTTTCCCAGACTTTATTCTGACAACACACCACACACACACAGATGTAGTCTTCAGAAATTGAGCTTGTTAATTTCTAAGGCAATAGGAAGAAGGAAAAAGAAATAGCTTACGTTTATCGTTTACTGTATGCCAAGTTCTGTGCCAATTACGTTATTGTCTTTATCTCAGTTTGTCCTCCAGACCACCCTATATGTTTAGGTGCTATTATTATCTGCAGTTTGCAATTGAAGAAACTGAGTTTTAGAGCTTGTGTTTGGTAGAATTAGAATATGAGTGAGTCTTTTTGGCCTAATGTGGCAGACCTGATCTGCACCCTTACCCACAAATCTGTTTACAATTAACAAATTACAGAAAGGGAAAGAAGGGCCTCCATGGAAAGAGAGTTACTGTTAAGAAAGAGAAAGGGCAAAATACATAAAGAAACAACTATCTAACTGCAGTACAGAAAAATACTGCTCTCTACGTTTCAGTGACTCTCAAAGGTATTTAAAGGTATTTATGTACTACTATATTTTAATAATGGTATCTCTGAGTCTGTCTTACAAAAAAAACATTTTATTTTGTGTTTTGCTTAAGTCAGCCAGATTCATGTGTATTTCTGTGTATGTAAGATTTTAAACAAAATTTTAAAAATTTAAGCCATTTGGAAAATTAAACTGTCCTGTGACATTTCCAAGGATTCTGGCAATCTATTATGGTATCTTAGTGCCTCGTTTTTTAAAAATATTCTTATTTTTTATCTTAATATTTTACAGCATTTTCAAGTCATTTTAAGAATTGAAATAAAAACAAAATCTTATTAAAATGTTATAGGAAGTAAGCCTTGTTACCTCAAAATAATTGCTTGTTTATGTTTATGGAATTATGCTGCCATAAATAAGCCAAGGAATGCCTGTAGTCACCAGAAGCTAGAAGCAAGAAAGATTCTTCCTGGAGCCTTCAAAGATATAAGTCAGATATCTGGGCTCCAGAACTGAGAACAAATTTCTGTTGTTTTAAGTCACCAAGTTTGTGGTAATTTGTTAACGCAGCCCTAGAAAACTAATAAAAGTTCTCTTTATCCTAACTTTTCAGATCCAGTTTGATTTGAGCTTCTATTTATAGATATATGTGCTCCCATTCAACATATATGTGTTGAAACAGTCAAATGAGTCTCCATAAACTCAGTGGCTTTCATAAGTATATAATTATTGTGGGGTGCCTGGGTGGCTCAGTTGGTTAAGTGTCCAACTCTTGATTTCAGCTCAGGTCATGATCTCAGGGTTGTGAGATCCAGCCCTGTGTGGGGCTCTGTGCTCAACAGGAGTCTGCTTGAAATTCTCTTTCTCCCTCTCTCCCACCCCCACCTGGCGTGCACTTGATCTCTCTCTAAAGTAAATAAAACTTAAATAAATGAATATAATTATTGTGTAATTGTCATCATTTTCAATTGTATAGCCTCTCATCATCATTTCATGGGCATTTTCTATGTATGTATTTTGTCTTCCTACCAAGCATTTTAATAATGTGTCCTCGTTTGTGTGTGTGTGGTTTTTTTTAAGGTTTTATTTATTTATTTGAGAGAGAGACAGAGATAGCACGACTGGGGAGGAGAGGGAGAAGCAGGCTCCCTGCTGAGTAGGGAGCCGGACTCTGGGCTCGATCCCAGGACCCCGAGATCATAACTTGAGCTGAAGGCAGACACTTAACCCACTGAGCCACCCAGGCACCCCTGTGTCCTGTTGTAAAGTGTTTTTTGAGTTTAGGGACGTTTACACTTAAATTCTGCTACACAGACTTTTCTTTCTTTTTTATTTTTTAAGATTTTATTTATTTATTTGACAGAGAGAGACAAGCGAGAGGGGGAACACAAGCAGGGGGAGTAGAAGAGGGAGAAGCAGGCTTCCCACAGAGCAGGGAGCCCGATGTGGGGCTCGATCCCAGGACCCTGGGATCATGACCCGAGCCAAAGGCAGATGCTTAACAACTGAGCCACCCAGGCGTCCCCAGACTTTTCTTATATATATATTTTTATTAATCCCTGCAAAATTCATTGAATGTTATGTATGCAGAATTATTTACAGTAAACACTAAGATTGAGTTCACTGGGTTAGAGTGTGGTCATTTATGGCTCTTGTTCCTTAGGTAGAATTGTCATAAATGTCCTCTACGTGTGCTAGGTGCAAGTATACAGCCATCTGCTGAGGAAGACAGAGTATTCATTCTCTTTAGATTTATTGGTTTTGACCTATTTTTATGTAACCATTCCTTTTTATCTTTCCTTTGCAATTTTTTTTTCTGTTCTAAAAGTAAAAAACAAAGACCTAAAACTCCCCTTTATAATCAGAATGTGTATGCTTTTGTTTTCTGTAGATTTTGACTTTTTTGGTGCTTATTTTCTTGAATTTATTAGGGTATGATAGGAGGTATTTAATAGATTCATTTTCTCCCTTTGAATTGATAGGCGTTAAAAACCGTTAAGTTAAAAAGCATTTTATTACTTCTTACATTATTGATGAGTCTCAATTTTTGTTAGCATTGTACCTAACATGGTATCTGATAAGATTGATTAGTCCTCGTTTCTTATTTATTTTTTTATAATGTTGCTTCCCCCCCCAAATTTTAGTATTTTATTTTCTGTTCTTTAATGCTTACTTTTAGCGTCTTATTAATATAATGCTTAGCCTTTCTTACCTTATATTTTTATATATAAGATAAAAAGTGTTATAGTTGGAAAGAAGTTGATTATTTTACTTATTTTGTTGGGTTCTCATGCTTTCTTCCCTAAATTTTAATTCTTACATAGTAATTGAGAATGTGTTTAATGCATTGACAAGCCAAAGCTTATGTTTAATTTCTAATGTGATTGTTCTGTATTTAGAAATGAAAATGGAACCACATGCATCTTCTAATAGTGAATAAAAGTAAAGTGTAAAAAAAAAAAGTGTATGTTTGATACCAGTTAATAATTAAATTAACAATTGAGGCTTAATAATTAAGCTTTAAAATAATGTATCAGTGTCCAGAATAGGGATTTTATTATGAATAGAGAACAGATGTTTTATAGTGAATACTATAAAAATGTAACTATTTTTGCTACAAGATACATGGACAGAAATTAAACTTAATCAGAATGTATTTGTTATAAATGCAATGATGAATCTCTGTGTTTGTATATACAGAGTGAAAGTTACTTTATTCTCTTTGTTCTCACCCCAACCCCCATTTCTGTGGCTATTGGAGAAGACTCTTGAATAGCAAATTAGGAGGAAAGGTACCTTTTTTGGTTAATACGTAGCACACACTTCCCTTAAAAAGTCAATGAATATGGCAAAGTATGGTATCTTAAACTTCTGTATGTGATCATATATTCATTGAGTTATATTCCTTTTGAAATAGTTAGAACAAATATTTTTTCAGTTTATAATTTTCTTTTACATTTCAAAAAGCACACTTAACTGATTAATATGCCAAAATCTGATTTCCCTATAAGAAAGTTAGGCATTAA
Source organism: Neomonachus schauinslandi (assembly GCF_002201575.2). NCBI lineage: Eukaryota > Metazoa > Chordata > Mammalia > Carnivora > Phocidae > Neomonachus > Neomonachus schauinslandi. Next base: position 123,874,867 of record NC_058406.1, on the reverse strand, counting down.
AATTATCATCATTGTAATTATTTTTGGTTGGTTGGTTTTTCTTTGTTTGAATGAAAAATGTCTTTAGGAAAAGTTAGTCTTTTTCTGTTTTATTACTAAATTAAAGTCATATTTATGATTATTTACTGAGCAGTTTTAATTCTTAAATTGAATATCCCTTGAATTTTTTTAACACCCCCTCCTAAATGGTTTCTACCAATTTGGTCTCATTGAATATGACTTACAAAAAATACAAACAAATAAGTGGCATTGAGGGCTCATCAATCAGATACCATGTTAGGCACTATGCTAATTTAAATTGAGAATGACTGATGGAACAGGATGTGATAAAATGCTTTTGAAAATGCTCATTGAAGCTTTCTATCTTTAACATTTATTGAAGTTATGTGATCTTTGGCTAGCAAATAAGAAACTTTGATTGCCACTCATGCATGCCTAATGCTATTCTGTGTAATTAAGATCTGTCATTAGTTTGCTTGACTAAAATTTCTTAGTGTAAAGTTTTTGTTGATTCATTAATGTCCCCAATTATTTTGTCTAGGATAGTCATGGTTAATAATTTGGCTTTCCAGGAGATGTGTAAGAAAATAAAAATATCTTTAAGTTTGGAAATTAAATGTCAAGAATGTTTGCTTTTCCTCAGTTTTCCATGTTTATTTTTTAAACTTTTATCCTGAAATTTTCACTTAAAAAATTATCACAATATTTCAGTTTCTTTTTTTGGAACTACTCCTTTTATGTTCATTTCCTACCTGATCTTCCTTATCTCTCTTCCTCTTCCTTTTCAAACCTCAGAATCTTAACGAGCATTGATATATTAATCCATTCTGGATTCATAAAAACATATTTTAGAGAAATTGAGGCAATTTAAAAATCATCAGAAAGTGAACCAGGCACCTGGTTAATATCCCTTAATGTGACCTCCCAAATGACCACTAAATTGTGGAAATGGAAGAAAATTCACTACATTGTGGAAAAGCCAGATTAATGGCAATCTGTGTCTAAATCTGGAAGGAATGAGAAGAAGCTAAAAGGATGAGAGATATCCTAGGTATCTAACAAAGCTGTCTAACATAGGGATAATTCTTTTTTCCTAAATGAAAAAAAGATTAATTTGAAATTGTGAACAAAGTAATAATCGGAGACATATTGAAATGGCTGCCCCCAAAAAACACCTGTGCGTGCAAACTACCATATTCTAGGAAGAAAAAAACTTAAAGAGATTCTTACAAGTTTCAATCTACAGATATTCTTTAAAATTAAGGATAAAAAATAAATTCCATAAATTTATCCCATAACCCTAGATAGGCAGAGAAAATAAGCTTCCAAAGAAGGAATTGGAAGCTTCCAAAGAAGGAATTGTAAGATTGCAAGGAAGAGTTTTACCCTAAGTAATACTAATTTGCTGAAAATGATAAAACAGCAACTCTAATAAAGTCAAATATACTGTTTCACATTTTTTTTTTTTTTAGATCTGTGCCTTATCCTGCTTCTGACTTGTTTTTCCTTGTTCCCTTTCTTTCCTCTCCTTTCCGTCTCCTTCATCTATCCACTCCTTTCTCTCATCCCTTTTACTTCAGATATTTTTCTTCCCTTCAAATAACATCTGAAAATTGTTAGAAAATAGGGGCACCTGGGTGGCTCAGATGGCTAAGCGTCTGCCTTCGGCTCAGGTCATGATCACCAGGTACGGGGATCAAGCCCCATGTCAGGCTCCCAGCTCATTGGGGAGTCTGCTTCTCCCTCTCCCTCTGCCTCTTCCCCTGCTTGTGCTCTCTCTCTTTCTCTCAAATAAATAAAATCTTTTTTAAAAAAAAGAAAATAATCAGATACGTTGTGAAGATACCTATACAAATTTATCCATCATTGTGCTCTTTGATTACTAAAAGTTGAAAATAAGTTGTCAACAATATGGGATGGGTTAAATAAATAATGGTATTTGGAATACTACAAAGCACTGAATAGTGACATGCTGGAAATATATTCATTGATATAGAAAGATAAATGAGTGGAAATATATAAAAGCTATATAATCTGTTATATAATTATATAATAGTATTTACTTTGAACAAGTATATATAGGTATACATAGAAAAAGTGTTGCAAATATAAGGAAATTTTGACAAGTATATTGAGAGACGTGTTTCATTGTCCTGTTTTGCAGTAGAACTACGATGTATCTATAAGTTGTTAGAGAAGTATATGTCATTGAAGAGTCTATATGCCTCTAAGGAACTTTTATATAATGCAAAAATACTGTTTTCCTCTCCAAGCCTGTGGTATTTAAATGTAGAGAAAGGGAGGAGAAAGGAAAAAAAAAAACCCACAAAGATAAGTAGTGGCCTTCATATTGAAGTAAAAAATAAAACCAAGAAAGAAGGTGGAGGATATCAAAGCTAACTAATGAATGATAATCACATTTATTTACCACCATGTCAGCCTGGTAGTAAACACAGGGACAGTTTAAATGTGTCTTTGGTATTGCTTAGAGATACCTAGTTATCAATTAAAACTGGATTGTACCCTAGGCTTCATCACTTATAAGCTTCTGACAATAAGAAAGAAATTTTTTCAGGTAATACCGTCATGCTCTTTCTCATTTTGATTGCTCAGAATGGAGGGAGAATAACTGGTCTCAAACAGACTTTTGACTAGGCACTACTTATAATTTATGTCTCTGGTTATCTAAGTATCATATGAGAATTAAAAAGTCTTAGAAAACTCCTTTGGTTGCTGTATCTTTGAAAACACAAAGGAAGCCTTAGTTTTCACCTCAGATAAACCCTAAGCCAAGAAAAGTTTACAGGCTTTAGAAAATCTCCTCTCCATGTATGTAGCCATTGTAGCCTTCTCAACCCATTTAGTAAAGGTATGAAAATTGATTGAAGAGTAGAGGTTTCTTGATGTTTATAAAAAAGCCCATTAGTGTTAACTGGTATAGACTTAGTCTTGCAAATTCTTGGGTCTGCATCTTTTCTGGAGTTGGATACCAAGTTCTTTTCAATTACAGCTGACCTTTGAACAAGGTGGGAACTGGGGACACTGACACCCCTGCACAGTCCAAACTCTCCAGAAACTTTACTAATAGCTTACTGTTGGCTGGAAGCCTTACTGATAGCATAAACAGTTGACTAACACATATTTTGTGTGTTAAATGTATCATACTGTTTTCTTATGATAAAGTAAGCTAGAAAAAAGAAAATGTTAAGAAATGCATTAGAGAAAATACATTAAAGTACTGTACTTACATTTTCTCGGGGGAAAAAAAATCTGCCTATAGGAGGTCCAGGGGCCACAGGGGTGGGTCTGGCACAGAGTTGGCAATGCACCAGAGGCTGGTAGACTTGGCTCAGCAGGGGCAGACGCTGGCCTGGCCTCAGGCAGCAACACTGGCCTGGAGGCACAGTACAGGCCCATCGGCCTGGAGGTCTATCACTGGCCTGTGGCCATTGGTTGCTGCTAGCCATGCATGAGTGTGCCCACTGGGAGGTTGGGGGATGGGGTAGCTGGCCTGCCTGGGAGGGGCCCCAAAGGCTCCAGCTATTCTGGCCTGCAGTCCACTGGGAGGAGAAGGGCTCCCAGAGCAGCGCCCACCCTGCCCTCTAGGTGTGTTTTTCTGCTTCAGCATGGCCTCTTGCCTGCCAGCCATGGGTGCTTGACCCAGCTCAGCACTCAGGGCAGCTCACAGCTCTGCCTGGTCCTGGGCCACGGGGGAGAGGCAGGTGGCTGCTCACTGTCTGAGCAGGCCTCCCTTTAGTACTTAGAGGACAAGGGGCATGACCTGTGTGCCAGTTGTCTTCCATTCAGTCCTGTGGAGACTGGGGTGGGCAATTGTAAATAAATGCTCTGTGGCTTTTGCTGTCAATTCTCAACAAAAAGTAAAACCGGTATTAAGTGGGCCTGGGCATTTTAAACCCCTGTTCAAGAATCAACTATACATAGAATATGTCATTTATTTCTTCCTACTCCAGTTGAGTCACAAAATAACACTGTTAGTTGTAGATGTTGTTATTCTCTTATATTGATAAATGCTCGCCTGAAAGCAGTGAGCCAAAATTTGTGTTCATTCCATTGTAATGCAGTACAACTTTGTTAGTCTTGAGCTGATAACTTCTGTGTTCTTTCTCTTCTTCACCCATTGGTAAATTTCTCCTCAAAAATCTTCTCTCATATTATACCAATTCAGTATTTATTTGCATTTATAATTATAATTTAATTGCATTTATTTGCAGATAATGTTTGGGAATATTAAACATATTAGTTATTCATTTGTTGGTGCTGTCCTTAGATTTCTAGGAAATGTTTTCTTGGCTTCACCATCAACATGAGTTTTGCCTATTGAGAGAGTGAGAGATTTGACTGAAAAAGGAGAGAGAATGGATTAATTTTGGAACATGGGACATTACAGAACTGGGACAGGCCTGAAACAAGCATCTTTACATAACCTACACATAGCATGAGGTTGTGGGTAAGAAAGAATAGATAGAAAGGTGCAGAATGGTGAAGTGAGAAAGTATTAAAAACAAGCTTTACTTTGCTGCACGTAAGATCAACATATACTATTTAAAATATTTGTTGGTGATAGCTTGTTTTGTGTGTTTGGGGGAAAATGCTAATTATTAGGTATTTTCTGTTAAAAAGGTAAATTAGTGGATTTTGCCTCTGTGGCTGTTTGGGACTACTTTTGTGTATTAAAACTTGTCATTGTGAGCTGTGGATTTTGCCACATGGTTAAAAGCCAGGGTTATTAACCTGCATTAATAAACGTTTATTGAACACCTTCAGTGTGTCTTATAATTTTATTAGATACTGTGGATGCTAGAGGTCATGTATGACCCTTGCCTTCAAGCAGCTTTTAGTGTTCTTGTCTGAAATAGATTGTAATAAACAGATGTTATAGGTGATACATATGTGCTATTGTAGACACATAAAATTGATGGAAACCCATCAATGCTGCTAATGTAGACATATATACAATTGATGGAAACCCAAAGGAAGAATTGATCAGTTCTTTCCAAAAATAGTGGTTTTGTGAGACCTGTATCAGGTACAGCTTTATAGTGGAATCTACTTTAGACCTCAGGCTTGCAAGATCACTAGATGACTGTACTGTGGAAGAACAGTATAGACAGAATGAGTTGCTTGAGCATAGATGTATGACTTAGTATGGCTATCCCTTGGGAAATGCAGGAAGCTCAGTGTGACTGTAGGGTGTAGTTTGATAGAGTGGATAAGGAGAGAAAGGAGTCTGGGGAAGACAGCAGGGGGCAGAAGAAGATCTTTTAAACCATGCTAAGGAGTTTAGACTTTTTCTTAAATAGACTGTAGAGTGCCAAGTAAAGGAGTGAAGTGATGGTGTTGCAGTTCAGAAAGATCACTATTGGCATTATGAAAAATAAATTGCTAGGGTTCAGAGCTGTAGGCAGTAAGACCATTGTGTGTGTGTGTGTGTGTGTGTGTAAAACATATATGTTTAATTTTATTTAAATTCAATAAATAAAATCTTTTAAAAAATAAATTCAATTAATTAACACATAGTACATTGTTAGTTTCAGAGCTAGAGTTAGGGGTTCATTGGTTGCATATAACACCCAGTGCTCATTACATCCTGTGTCCTCCTTATTGCCCATCACCCAGTTACCCCATCCCCCCACCTACCTCCTCTCCACCAACCCTCAGTTTGTTTCCTGAGATTAATAGTCTCTTATGGTTTATTTCCCTTTCTGATTTCATCTTATTTTTCCCTCCCTTCTCCTGTGATCCTCTGTTTTGTTTCTTAAATTCCACATATGAGTGAAATCATATGGTATTTGTCTTTCTCTGATTGACTTATTTCATTTAGCATAATACCCTGTAGTTCCATTCACGGTTGCAAATGGTAGGATTTCATTTTTTTGATGGCTGAGTAATATTCCATTGTACACATATACCACATTTTCTTTATCTGTTCATCTGTTGAGGGACATCTAGGCTTTTCCCATAGTTTGGCTATTGCAGACATTGCTGCTATAAACATTGGGGCGCAGGTGTCCCTTTGGGTAGTGCAGTTGCTGGCTCATAGGGTAGTTCTATTTTAACTTTTTTGAGGAACCTCCATACTGTTTTCTGGAGTGGCAGCACCAGTTGGCATTCCCACCAGCCGCGTAAGAAGGTTCCCCTTTCTCCATATCCTCTCCAGCATTTGTTGTTTCCTGACTTGTTAATTTTAGCCATTCTGACCAGTGTGAGGTGTTACCTCATGGTGGTTTTGATTTGTATTTTCCCAATGTTGAGTGATGTTGAGCCTTTTTTCTTGTGTCTCTTGGCCATTTGTATGTCTTCTTTGGAGAGATGTCTGTTCATGTCTTCTGCCCATTTAGTAAGACCATTATATTAATAACTGTTGGTGGAGTCCAGATTTGAAGAAGCAGGGGCATGAGCTTGGGGCCCATATGGAGAGCTTAGATCTCAGTAAATCAGCAGGACTTCACAACTGGGTGTGAGAAGTGAGGGAAAGGAAGGCATTTAGGATGATTGAGGTTTTTAATGTGATTTTGGGCTATTGGATCCATTTACCAAGGAAATGAGCACATTTAAGAGAAGGAGTTGAGGAAGAATATGGATTCAGTTTTGGTTAAATTGATTTCAAGGTACATGTGGGACATCTAAATAAAGATGCTTAGTTGACAGTTGTTTATAATGACAAAAGCTGAGGAGAGAGAGAGCTGAGCTGTAGATAGAGGTTTAGGTATTATCAGCATATAGTTAGCCACTTCAGTCCTTTTGGGAAAAGGAGATGTATATTAAATTACCCAGTAAACTGCTCTCATTTATTTATTTCTTCAGGAAACATTTGTTAAGGACCTGTTTGTTCCAGATTTTATGCTAAGCCTGAGTAATATAAAGATCTAAAGGATGGCTTTTGCTGTTAAGGAGCAAATTGAGGGAGATGAACACATGAAGTAATTTCAATATAAGAAGATAGGTGTTGATAATGATAACCAGAGAGGCTATGGAAATAAGTGTAATTCTCTTAGCCTGGAAGTGCAGGGGGAGACTTCTTAGAGATGACAGCTATTTATTCTAGAAGGATGAATATGTGTTAGGAAAAAAATGGGTGAGTGAAAACTATTCTTGGGAAGGAGTATCATTAGCTAAGGCATGAGTAGCTGAAAAAACACGAAGTTTGGGAGAGTTACCCAGAAACTTGGCATGTTAAGAGTCTTAAGTGTGAGGCAGGAATGGTAGGAGATAAGGCTGTGGGCAGTATTATAGGTGATGGTAAGCGTGGACAGAAAACTACTGAAAGATTTTTAGTTGGGAGTGACATAAAACATGTAACTGAACCAATCTTAAAAGGTACCTGCCAGGCAAATTCATGGTGGGGGTAGAATTCCAGGCAGAGAATGTAGTTTGAGCAAAAAGCCTGGAGGTATGAAATAGCAGGTCACTTCCGCGGATTTAGAGTGTTCTTTTAATATTGGAGTGTGGAATACAAGGAAGGGCATGCAGAGAGATGAGAGTAGTTGAAGGGGTCAAATCTTGGAGGGTCTTGTGCTGAAGAGCTTGAAATTTATCCTGCCAACGGTCACTCTGGCACTAATGTAGTAGGGCTCAAGAAGAGAGATGAGGAATCAGTAGGCCTGATGAGAGATAAGAGCCTGACCTAAAGATGTAACAGAAGGAATGGAGAAATCAGATTCAAGGAATTATAACTGTTCTCATCCTTGGCTACAGACCAAGAGCACCTGTGAAGTGTCTTAAAAATGAAATCAGCTGCATCACAATACTGGCGATCCTGTTTGCTAAGTCTGGGCATGGGCCTGAGCATCTTATTTTGCTCTTTAATTTTGTATTTTACATTAATATAAGTAAAACTGAGTTTGTTGTGTGTGTGTACAGTTACAAGAATTTTAACACATGTGAAGATTTATGTAAGCTCTACCACGATTAAGATATCAAATAGTTCTAGCATCCCAAAAAAACTCTTGTTACTTCCTTGTAGTCACAAACTTCTCCCCATTTCTAATCCCTGACAATCACTGCTCTGTTCTATATCACTATAATTTTGTCTTTTTGAGAATGTCACATATATCAGATCATATAGTATGTAAGCTTTGAGTTTGGCTGTTTTCATTCAGCATGTCTTTGAGATTCATCCAAGTTGCTCATGTATTAAAAGTCTGTTCCTTTTTATTGCTCAGTAATAGTCCATTATATCCATGTACTACAGTTTATCTGTCAACCATTGACAAAGGACATTGAGTTGTTTCCAGTTTTTGTTAGTATGATTAGAGCTGCTGTAAATATTCATGTATAGATTTTTATTTGAACATAAGTTTTCATTTCTCTAGGGTAGGTACCCAGGAGTGGGGCTGCTGGGTCATATGGTAAGTATATGTTTAACTTTATAAGAAACTTCCAAACTGTTTTCCAGAGTGGCTGTACCATTTCACATTTTCATCATCACTGTTGGGAGAGTTCCAGTTGCTCCATATTTTCACTAGCTCTTGTTGGTGTCTATATTTCAACTATTTTTAAACTATTTTAATAGGTGTGTAGTAGTATCTCCTTATGGTTCTCATTTCATTTTCTTAATGGCTGCTGTTATTGAACATCTTTTCATGTACTTATTTGCCATGTTATATCCTTTTGATGAAGTGTCTTAAGTCTTTTGCTCATTTTTTGATTTGGTTGTTTTACTGTTGAGTTTTAAGAGTGTGTGTATGTGTGTGTATTTATATATATTTCATTTATTTAAAAATGCATATATATACACACACAGAAGTCCATTGTCAGATATGTGACTTGCAAGTAACTTCTGTAGCCTACCTTTTCATTTTCTAAACAGTGCCTTTCACAAAACAAGGCTTTATTTTTTGTTAAATCCAATTTATTAGGGGCGCCTGGATGGCTCAGTCAGTTACGTGACTGCCTTCGGCTCAGGTCATGATCCCAGGGTCCTGGGATGGAGCTCTGCATCAGGCTCCCTGCTTTTCCCTCTCCTTCTGCCTGCCACTCCCCCTGCTTGTGTGCTCGCTCGCTCTCTGTCTCCGTGTGTCCAATAAATAAAATCTTTTTTTAAAAGTCTAATTTATTAATTTTTTTAATGTCTCATTGTTCCAACATGGTTTGTAGAAAAGATTTTCCTTTCTTCATTGAATTGTCTTTGCATCTTTGTCAAAAATCAATTTGCTGTGTTTCTATGGCTCTGTATCTGGACTCTAACTTGTTTATTGGTCTCTGTGTCTGTCCCTTCTCTAATAATGACATCATTTTGATTATTGTAACTTTAAAGTCTTGAAATTGGAGATTGTATTTCTTCCCACTTTATTTTTTTAATCAGAATTATTTTATCTAGTTACATTGATTTTCCTTGTAAACTTCAGAATCTCCTTATCTATCTACTGAAAATTTTGCTGGCATTGTGATTGGCAGTAAGTTAAATCTGTAGATCATTTTGGGGAGGATTGACATCTTTATTATTTTGAGACTTCCAATCCATGAACGTATGTGTCTCCTATTCTTTAGTTCTTTAATTTCTTTCATGTTTTGCTAGGTTTATACTTAAGAATTTCATTTTGGCGGGAGCTGTTATAAATAGTATTGTTTTCAAAATTTTGGTTTCCAGTCATTCATTGTTAGTATATAGAAATTTGGTTTTTGTGTGTTAAAACTTTGCTAACTGCATTTATGTGTTCTAAGAATTTTTCTTTGGATTTCTTGGGATTTTTTTACTTACACAATCATGTCATCTGTGAATAAGAATAATTTTATTTCTTCCTTTCCGGTGTGCATGCCTTTTATTTCTTTTTCTTGCCTATTGCTCTGACTGGGACATTACTGCACAGTTGAAATGGTGACAATAGACATTCTTGCCTTGTTCCAAATCTTGGGGGAAAGCATTCAGTTTTTCATCACTAAGTTTGGCATTAGCTATAGGTTTTTTTTGTTTTTTTTTTTAAAGATTTTATTTATTTATTTGACAGAGAGAGAGACAGCGAGAGCAGGAACACAGCAGGGGGAGTGGGAGAGGGAGAAGCAGGCTTCCCGCAGAGCTGGGAGCCCGATGCAGGCAGGGCTCGATCCCAGGACCCTGGGATCATGACCTGAGCCGAAGGCAGATGCTTAATGACTGAGCCACCCAGGCGCCCCATTAGCTATAGGTTTTTGTAAGTACTCTTGTATATTATTTTATATCCTGATATTTTCATTTATTATATAATTGACGTTTTTCCATTCCATTAACTGTTCTTCCAAAACATAATTTTTTTCCTACAATAATAAGTTTATTTTTATGCTCATGGGGTCTGGGCTAGGCTTAGTTGGCCAGTTCTGCTTTAGGCTGCAGGGGTAGTGGGCTGAGTCTGTTCCACATGTTCCTGACCCTCCTTGTTTTTTTGTTCTTTGTTTTTAATTCCCATTATAGTTAACATACACTGTTATATTAGTTTCAGGTGTATAGTATAGTGATTCAGTAGTTCTATACATTAAGGGCTGATCATGATAAGTGTACTCTTAATTCCCTCTACTTATTTCACCCATCCCCCACCCACCTCCACTCTGGTAACCATCAATTTGTTCTCTGTAGTTGAGTCTGTTTTCTGGTTTGTCCCATTTTTTGCTCATTTGTTTTATTTTTTAAATTCCACTTATGAGTGAAATCATATGGTATTTGTCTTTGAGTTATTTCACTTATTATACTCTCTACATCCATCCTTGTTGTTGCAAATGACAAGATTTCATTCTTTTTTATGGCTCAGTAATATTCCATTGTATCGATATACATCTTTATCTACTCATCTATCCGTGGACACTTGGGTTGCTTCCATAATTTGGCTATTGTAAATGATGCTGCAATAAACATAGGGGTGTATATGTCTTTTCCAATTAGTGTTTTTGTATTCTTTGGGTAAATACCCAGTAGTAGAGTTACTGGATATGGATTATATGATAACACTATTTTTAATTTTTTGAGAAACTTCCGTACTGTATTCCACAGTGGCTGCACCAGTTTGCATTCCTACCAACAGTGCAAGGGCTCCTTTTTCCTTCACATCCTTGTCAACACTTGTTTCTTGTGTTTTTGATTGTAGCCATTCTGACAGGTGTAAGGGGATATCTCATTTGTGGTTTTGATTTGCATTTCCCTGATGATTTGTGATGTTGAGCATGTTTTCATGTATCTGTTGACCATCTGTATCTCTTTGGAGAAATGTCTGTTCATGTTTTCTGCCCATTTTAATTGAATTATTTGGTTTTTTGGTTGTTGAGCTGTATAATTTCCTTATATTTTTTGGATACTAAGCCTTTATTGGATATATCATTTGCAAATATCTTCTCCCATTCAGTAGGTTGTTTTTTTATTTTGTTGATTGTTTCCTTTGCTGTGGAGAAAATTTTTATTTTGATGCAGTCCCAATAGTTTACTTTTGCTTTTGTTTCCCTTAGGAGACATCTAGAAAAATATTGCTACAGCCAATGTCAGCAAAATTACTGCCTGTGTTTTCTTCTAGAATTTTTATGGTTTCAGGTCTCACAGGTCTTTACTCCATTTTGAGTTCATTTTTGTATATGGGGAAAGAAGGTGGTCCAGTTTCATTCTTTTGTATGTAGCTATCCAGTTTTTCCAACTCCATTTTTGAAGAGACTCTTTTTGCCATTGGCTATTCTTGCTTCCTTTGTTGAATATTAATTGGCCATAAAATCATGGGTTTATATCTGGGTTCTATTCTGTTGCATTGATCTTTGTGCCAGTACAATACTGTTTTGATGACTACAGCTTTATATCTTAAAATCTGGGATTGTGGTACCTTCAGTTGTGTTCTTTTTCAAGATTGCTTTGGCTACTCAGTCTTTTATGGTTCCATAAATATTTTAGGATTATTTGTTCTAGGATTGTTTGTTAGGATTATTGAAAAATGCTATTGGTATTTTGTTAGGGATGGCATTAAATCTGTAGATTGCTTTGGATAGTATGGACATTTTAACAATGTTTGTTCTTCTAATCCATGAGCATGGAATATCTTTCCATTTGGTCATCAGTTTCTTTTTTCGGTGTTTTATAGTTTTCAGAGTACAGGTCTTTCCCTCTTTGGTTAAGCTTATTCTTAGATATTTTATTATTTTTGGCACAATTGTAAATGGGATTGTTTTAATTTTACTTTCTATTTCATTATTACTGTACAGAAATGCAACATTCTGTATATTGATTTTTTTGTATCCTGCAACCTTACTGAACTCATTTATCAGTTGTAGTAGTTTTTTGGTGGAGTCTTTTGGGTTCCCTATGTATAGTATCATGTCATCTACAAATAGTGTAAGTTTTACTTCTTCCTTACCAATTTGGATGCCTTTAATTTCATTTTCTTGTCTGATTGCTGTGGCAAGGACTGTCAGTACTATGTTGAATAAAAGTGGTGAGAGTTTGTCTTGTTCTTGACCTTAGGGGAAAAGCAGTTTTTCACCACTGAGTATGATGTTAGCTGTGGGTTTTTCATATATGGTCTTTGTTATGTTGAGGTATGTTCCCTCTAAACCTGCTTGGTTGGGTTTTAATCATGAATGGATGTTGTACTTTGTCAGATCCTTTCTCTGCATCTGTTGAAAGGATCATATGGTGTTTAATCCTTTCTCTTGTTGATGTGATGTATCACATTGATAGATTTGCAAATATTGAGCCATTCTTGTATCCCAGGAATAAATCCCACTTGATCATGGTGAATGATTCTTTAAATGTACTGTTGTTGGATTTTGGTTTGCTAATATTTTGTCTAGGATTTTTGCATCTGTGTTCATCAGTGATGATGGTCTATAGTTTGGTTTTTTGGGTTTTTTTGTAGTGTCTTTTATCTGGTTTTGGTATCGGGGTAATGCTGTCTTCATAGAATGAATTTAGGCGCTTTCCTTCCTCTTCTATTTTTTGGGATAGTTTGAAAAGAATAGATATTAACTCACAGATTCTTTAAATGTTTGTTAGAATTTACCTATGAAACGGTCTGGTCCTGGACTTTTGTTTGTTGGGAGTGTTTTGATTACTGATAAAATTTCATGGCTGGTAATGAGTCTGTCCAAATTTTGTATTTATTCCTGATTCAAGTTGGGAGGGTTATATGTTTCTAGGAATTTATCCCTTTCTTTCAGGTTGTCCAGTTTGTTGGCATATAATTTTTCATAATATTCTCTTATAATCTTTTATATTTCTGTGATGTTAGCTGTTATTTCTCCTCTTTCATTTCTGATTTTGTTAATTTGAGTACTCTATTTATTTATGAGTCTGGCTAAAGGTTTATCAGTTTTGTTAAATTTTTCAAAGAATCAGCTCCCAGTTTCACTGATGTGTTTTTTAGTTTCTATATTAGTTATTTCTGCTTTTATCTTTATTATTTCCTTTTACTGGTTTTGGGTTTTGTCTGCTCTTTTTGTAGATCCCTTAGGTATAGAGTTAGGTTGTTTATTTGAGATTTTTCTTCCCATTTGTGGTAAGCCTCTATTGCTTATAATCATCTCTCTTAGAACAGCTTTTGCTGCATTCCAAAGATTTTGGACCATTGTGTTTTCATTTTCATCTCTCTTCATGTATTTTTTTATTGCTTCTTCTGTTTCTTGGTTGACCCATTCATTGTTTAGTAGTGTGTTATTTAACTTCCATTTATTTGTGTTATTTCCAGATTTTTGTGGTTGATTTCTAGTTTCATAGTGTTGTGGTCATAAAAGATGCATGGTATGACTCCAGTCATTTGGAATTTGTTAGACTTGTTTTGTGTCCTAACATGTGATCTATTCTGGAGAATGTTTCATGTGCACTTGAAAAGAATGTGTATTCTGTTTTTTTTGGATGGAACGTTCTGAATATATCCGTTAGATACAACTGGTGCAACATGTCGTTCAAAGCCACTGTCTCCTTGTTGAATTTCTTTTTGGATGATCTATCCATTGATGTAAGTGGGGTGTTAAAGTCCCCCCCCCATTACCATATTACTATTGATTACTTCCTTTATGTTTGTTATTAGCTGCTTTATATGTATTTGGGTGCTCCCATATTGGGTGTGTAAATATTTAAAATTGTTATATAGTCTTGTTGGATTGTTCCCTTTATGATTATATAGTGTCCTGTTTTGTTTCTTGTTACAGTCTTTGTTTTATAGTCTGTTTTGTCTGATACAAATATTGCTACCCTGGCTTTTTTTCACTTTCATTTGCATGATAAATGCTTTTCCATCCCTTCACTTTCAATCTGCATGCATTTTTAGGTCTGAAATGAGTCTCTTGTAGGCAGCATATACATGGGTCCTGCTTTTTTGTCCAGTGTGTCACCCTGTATCTTTTGATTGGAACATTTAATCCATATGCATTCACAGTAATTATTGATAGGTATGTACTCATTGCAGTTTTGTTACTTGTTTCCTTGTTTTATGGTTGTTTTTGTAGTTCTTTGTTCCTTCTCTTGCTCTCTCAGTTTGCAGGCTTTCTTTAGTTGATGTGCTTGGGTTACTCCTTTTTTTGCATATCTGTTACTGGTTTTTGATTTGTGGTTGCATTGTTTGTATATAACATCTTATGCATATAGCAGTCTACTTTAAGTTTATGGTTGCTTAAGTTTGAACCCATTCTAAAAGCACTAAATTTTTACTCTTCTCCTCCCCTCATATTTTAGGTATATGGTGTCATACTTTACATCCTTTTATTCTGTGAAGCCCTTGACTGCTTTTTGTAGATAAACTTAATTTTACTGCTTTTGTGTTTATACTTTTTTTTTTTTTTTTACTCCTACTAATGGTCTTTCCTTTCCACTTAGAGTCCCCTTTAACAATTCTTCTAGGGCTGGTTTAGTGGTCATGAATTCCTTTAACTTTTGTTTTTCTGGGACACTGTCTCTTCTATTCTGAATAATAGCCTTGCTGGATAGAGTATTTTTGGCTGCAGTTTTTTTTTTTCTTTCAGCACTTTGAATATATCATGACGTTCCCTTCTGGCCTGCAAGTTTCTGCTGAAAAATCAGCTAAAAGCCTTATGGGGTTCTCTTTGTATGTAACTGTTTTCTTTTCTCTTGCTGCTTTTAAAATTTTCTCTCTATCACTATTTTTTGCCATTTTAGTTACTATGTATCTTCATATGGACCTCCTTGGGTTGATTTTGTTCAGGATTCTCTGTGCCTCCTGGATCTGGGTTCCTATTTCCTTCCCCAGATTTTCAGCTGTTGTTTCTTCAAATAAATTTTCTGCTCCCTCTCTCTCTCTTTTCCTTCTGAGATCCCTATAATGTGAATGTCATTATTCTTGATAGTGTCAGAGTTCCCTAAGTCTGTTTTCATTTTTTATTATTATTTCTCTCCTGTTCAGCTTGATTGCTTTCCATTACTTTGTCCTCTGGGTCACCAATCCATTCTTCTGCTGCCTTTAATCTATTGTTTATTCCATTTAGTATATTTTTCATTTCAGTTACTGAGTTCTTCATCTCTCATTGGTACTTTTGATGATTTCTGTCTTTTTTTAAAGGTCTCATTGAGATTCTCCACTCTTTTCTCATGTCCAGTGATGACCGTTACTTTAAATTCTCTATCAGGCATATTATTTACCTCCATCAGGCATATTATTTACCTCCATTTCATTTAGCTCTCATGCTGTGATTTTGTCCTCTTTTATTTGGGACATACTCTTCTGTCTCCTCATTTTGTCCAACTCTGTTTCTGTGTGTTAGGCAAGTCAGCTATGTCTCCTGCTCTTCAAAGTAGTGGCCTTATGAAGAAGAGGTCCTGTAGTGCCCTGAAAGCACAGTGTCCCTGCTTACCAGAACCTGGCACTTCTGGGTGTCTCCTGTGTGTGTTGCATGGGCCATGCTGTTGTGGCTGAGCCCTTTCTCTCTTTTAGTCCATTTATCTGTAATGGCTCTCTCTGCCTCTTGTGGGCAGAATTTGTTCCCTGTGTTGCTAGTGGGCCAGTCTTTGGCCACCTTGGGTGTAAATTGCATCAAACCATGCATTTGCCAGAGATGCAGTGTCACCAGCTGTATGAAAATGGGGAGGTGAGGCACTCGGTGCCAGCAGGGTAAGGGTGGATTTGCTGTAGGGGGAGATCTGGACCTCAGTTCTCCTGTGTTTGCAGGAGAATTCTGGGGCCCGGTGCACTGTTAGCAAGCTAAATAGTGAATGTTGGTGCCATGCTGGTTCCTTCAGGTTTCTGTGGTCCGTGTATTTACGTTGGGGGGCAGTGAGGTAGGGAAATGGCGCCTTCCAGCTCCATTGTTCCTAGAGAAGACTCCAAAAATCCTGCCCCCTTCTATCACTTGCTCTGAGATTGGTAAACAAATCCCTCTGCCATGTCCCCCAGGTGGTTTTTCAAACTGCTGTTTCTATGCTGTATCTCCAAGGGGCTCTATGTTTTGTTGTCTTTTTAAGGGCAGGGACTCTGCCCTCCCTGCTCTCCCGGGAGCCTGCTAATTTTTTAAAGTTCCACGTGTTAAGGCTCACTGATTTTAAGAATTGGGGAAATTCAGCCCCTCTGGTTTTCAGAGCCAGCTCTTATGGGGATTCATCTTTATGTAGGTTCCCTTGTGTCAGTCTGTCTCTGCCCTTTCCACGACCATAGTGTCCTTCCCTTCCAAGACAGTCCTGTGGTCTCTTTAGTTCCTTACCATGTCTTCACCCATCCTGTCCTTTTTGATGTTACCTCTTCTTTACATTTAGCTGTGGAGAGTCTGTTGTGCTACTCTTCAGGTCATTTTCTGGGTTGTTTTTTTTTACACCGATGTGGGTGTTATTTAGTATCTGTGGGGTGAGGTAAGCTTTGGGTCCTCCCACTCCCCCATCTTCCCAGAAGTCTTTTATAGCTACTCTTTTTTTTTTTTTTCCTTCATTTTTTAGGTAAACTTTTTATTTTGAGGTAATTGTAGACTCACATGCAGTTTTAAGAAAGAATACAGACATTGTGTGTATTTTTTACCTAGTGTACCCCATGGTAACACCTTGTAAAAATATAGTACAGTATCACAGCCAACTACCAACATTGCTACAGTCCTCCCATCACATTCAGATTCACCTCCTTGTTCATATATTCATTTGTGTGTATGTATTAGCTATACATGATTTTATAGCACACATGGGTTCCTGTATCCACTGTCACAGTCAAGACCCAGAACAGGTCCATCATCACGAGGATCCCTCATTACCATATTTACCCATCCCTAAACTCTGCAACCACTAATCTGTCTCCATTTATAAAATTTGTCATTTAAAAAATGTTACAGAAGTGGAATCATACAGTATATAACCTTTGGGGATGGCTTTTTTTTTTCACTCAGCATAATTCCCTAGAGATTCATCCAAATTGTTGCTTATATCAATAGTTCCTTTTTTTTGGTAAGTGGCATTCCATGGTGTGGATGTACCACAGTTTGTTTAATCATTTACCTACTGAAAGACATCTGGGTTGTTTAGTTTTTCACTATTATGAACAAAGCTGAATGAATGATCATTCTTGTACAGGTTTTTTGCCAGATCATATATATGGTCATTGCATGGCTAGCTTATAAGGAACTGTAAACTGTTTCCCAGAGTGGTGGTAATCATTTTACATTCCCACTAACAATGCATATGGGATCCAGTTTCTCTGCACATTCACCGACGTTAACTATCTTTTTTTCTTTTTTGTAGCAACTCTTAAAAGTTGAGGAAACTCCTTTCTATTGCTAGATTGCTGAGAATTTTTATCATGTTGAGTTTTGTCAGATGCTTTTTCTGCATCAGTTGATATGACCATATGATTTTTCTTCTTTAGCTTCTTCATGTGGTGGATTACATTGGATGATTTTTTTTGAATATCTAATTAGGCTTAGCTCCTTGGAATAAATCCCAGCTGGTCATGGTGTATAATTTTTTTCCCTAGATTACTGGATTCTATTTTCTAATATATTTGTTGAGGATATTTACTTGTATATTCCTAAGTGGTAGGGATCTGTATTTTCTTTTCCTGGGCTACTCTCTATGTCTGTGCAGTGCAATCCTGTTACTGACTACTCAGCATGAAGTCACATTTTTTTTTTTTTTTAAAGATTTTATTTATTTATTTGACAGAGAGAGACACAGTGAGAGCAGGATCACAAGCAGGGGGAGAGGGAGAAACAGGCTTCCCGCGGAGCAGGGAGCCCGATGCGGGGCTCGATCCCAGGACCCTGGGATCATGACCTGAGCCGAAGGCAGACGCTTAACGACTGAGCCACCCAGGCGCCCCAATGAAGTCACATTTGACAGGTTAAGTTTTCAGTCCTGCACAAAACTGCCCTCACTCAGCCACTAGCCCTAAGCTCTAGAGTTTCTAGGACACCTGTACTTCTAACCAACTGGCTACACGTTTGAGGTTCCCACTTCCCCCTCAGATTGCTAGAACAGTTTTCAGGACTCAGGAAAGTGCTCTCTTTAGGATTACAGTTGTAAGGAATACAAATCAGGACCATCTAAGAGACCGTAAAGTCCGGGAGAGCTCTAAATGCAAATCTTTCATATCCTCAGGATTTATCACCTCACTGCCACATCAGTGTGTATCACCAGCTTTTTTTCTTCTTTTGATAATAGACATCCTTACAGGTATGACCTGATATCTCTTTGTGGTTTCTATTTGCATTTCCCTAAGGATTAGTGATGTTGAACACCCACCTTTTCCTGTGCCTGTAGGCCATCTGTATGTCTTTGGAAAAATGACTCTTGAGGCCTTTAGCCCATTTATTAATTGGATTGTCTTTTTGCTGTTGAGTTGTATGAGTTCTTTTATATTTTGGATGTTAACCCCTTATTTGAAACATGGTTTGCAAATATTTTCTAACATTCTATACATTGCCTTTTCATTCTGTTGATGGCTTCCTTTGCTGTACAGAAGCTTTTTAGTTTGACATAGTTCTATTTGTTTATTATTGCTTTTGTTGCCTTCACTTTTGGTGTCAAATCCAAAAAAATCATTGACAAAACCAATATTGAGAGGCCGACCTCCTATGTTTTCTTCTAGGAGTTTGTCAGTTTCAGGTCTTATGTTCATCTTTAATTCATTTTGAAATGATTTTTGTGTGTATGGTGTAAGATAGGGATCCCAGTTTCATTCTTTTGCATGTGAATATCCAGTTTCCCCGCACCATTTATTGAAGAGACCATCCTTTCCCCATTGTATATTCTTGGATAATTTGTGGAGGATTAATTGACCATATATGCATGGGTTTATTTCTGGACTCTGAATTCTGTTTCATTGACCAGTGTGTCTTTTTATGTCAGTACCATACTGTTTTTGACTACTGTTGCTTTATAGTTTGAAATCAGGCAGTATGATGACTTCAGCTTCATTCTTTCTCAAGATTGCTCTGGCTGTTTGGGATCTTTTGTGGTTTAGTACAACTTTCAGGATTTTTTTTTTTTTTTTCTATTTCTGTGAAAAAAATGCCTTTGACATTTTGACCTGGATTGCCTTGTATCTGTGGATCACTTCGGATGGTATGGACATTTTAACAATATTAATTCTTCCAATCCATGAACATGAAATATCTTTTTGTTGATTTGTGTCATTCTCAGTTTCTTTCATTAATGTCTTATAGTTTTCAGTGTACAGATCTTTCACTTCCTTGCTTAAATTTGTTCCTATTTTGTTTACATAGACAATTTCTAATAGTTTGTTGCTGGCATATAGAAACTAATTCTTGTATATTTTGTATCCTGCAATTTTACTGAATTCATTTATTAGTTTTAATAGTTCTTGGCTGGAATCTTTAGGGCTTTCTGTATATAAAATCATGTCATCTGTAAACAGACATTTTACATCTTTCTTTCCAGTTTGGATGCCTTTTATTTCTTGTCTAATACCTCAGGCTAGGACTTCCAGTCCTTTATTGAATGGAAGTGGTGAGGGTGGGCATCCTTTTTCTCTTGATCCTATAGGAAAAGTTTTCAGCTTTTCACTGTTCAGTGTGATGTTAGCTGTGGGCTTGTCAGATATGGTCTTTATTATGTTCATGTGCATTCCTTCTATATCCAGTTTTTTGAGAGGTTTTTTTTTTTTTTCATGAAAGGATGTTGAATTTTATCAGATGCTTTTTCTGCATCTGTTGAGGTGATTATATGCTTTTTATTCCTCATTTTGTTCATGTGGTGTATCATACTGATTTGTGTATGTCGAACTATCCTTGCATTTCAAGGATAAATCCCACGTGATATCTTTTCTAGTAGAAGCAATTAGTGCTATAGAGTTCTCTTTCAGCACAGTTTAGCTGTGTCCCATAAAACTTTTTTGTTGAAGGTTTATTATTATTTAGTACCATGTATTTTTAAATTTTACTCAGGACTTCTTTTTGATCCATGAATTGTTCAGAAATATTATTTAATTTAGTTCCCCTTGATTCCTTGGTTTTATTCCATTGTGGGCAGAAAATATACTCTATGATTTTAGTTCTTTTAAATTTGTTGAAGTTTAATTTGTGGTCTATGATATGGACCATGTTGGTGAATATTCATGGGCATTTGATAAGAATGTGCATTCTTTTGTTGAGTAGAGTGTTGTATAAATTTAGATCCTATTGATCGATGGTGTTATTCAGTTCTGTGTCTTTGGTGATATTTTTGTCTAGTAGTTCTATTAATTGTTGTGAGAGGGGTGTTGAAGTCTTCAACCATAATTGGAGGTTTCTGTTTCATGTGTTTTGAAGCTCTTTTATTTGTTGCACACACATAAAGGATTGCTGTTCTTGGTGTGTTGACCCTTTTATCATTACTCTGTAATGTTCTTTGTTTCTGGTCATTTTTTTCTTGTTTTACTTCATTTGACATTAGTGTAGCCATTCCTGTTTTCTTTTTCTTTTTTTTTTTAATAGGTTTTATTCATTCATTTATTTATTTATTTTAGAGAGAGAGCATATATGGTGGAGGGGGAGCAGAGGGAGAGAGAATCCCAAGCAGGCTCCAGGTTCAGCTCAGAGCCTGGTGTGGGGCTCAATCCCACAACTCTGAGATTATACCCTGAGCTGAAATCAGTTGTCAGACGCCCAACCGACTGAGCCATCCAGGTGCCCCCCTGCTTTCTTTTGATTAATGTTTATGTGGTCTATCTTTTTTCATTCATTTACTTCCAGCCTACCTTTCTCATTATATTTGAAGTTGGTTTCATGTAGATAACATAGAGTTGGTTCATATTTTTTTTTTATTCTTATGTTAATCCCCATACATTACATCATTAGTTTTAGATGAAGTGTTCCATGATTCATTGTTTGTGCATAACACCCAGTGCTCCATGCAGAATGTGCCCTCCTCAATACCCACCACCAGGCTAACCCATCCTCCCACCCCCCTCCCCTCTAGAACCCTCAGTTTGTTTTTCAGAGTCCATCGTCTCTCATGGTTCATCTACCCCTCCAATTTCCCCTGCTTCATTCTTCCCCTCCCGCTACCTTCTTCTTCTTTTTTTTTTCTTAACATATATTGCATTATTTGTTTCAGAGGTACAGATCTGAGATTCAACAGTCTTGCACAATTCACAGCGCTTACCAGAGCACATACCCTCCCCAGTGTCTATCACCCAGTCACCCCATCCCTCCCACCCCACCCCCCACTCCAGCAACCCTCAGTTTGTTTCCTACAATTAAGAATTCCTCATATCAGTGAGATCATATGATACATGTCTTTCTCTGTTTGACTTATTTCACTCAACATAATACCCTCCAGTTCCATCCATGTCGTTGCAAATGGCAAGATCTCATTCCTTTTGATGGCTGCATAATATTCCATTGTAGAGTTGGTTCATATTTTTAAAAACTGGTCTGCTAAAGTCTCTTTTAATTGTTATGTTTAGACCTTTTACATTTAATGTAGTATTGATATGTTAGAGATTAATTCTGCCATTTTTCCTTTGTTTTATTCTATTTTTCTTTCTTGTGTGTCCCTTTTCCTGCCTTTATGTGGGTTCCTTGAACAATTCTTAGAACTCCATTTTGTTTTTTCTATGGAGTTTTGAGTGTATCTCAATATTTGTTTTTTAGTGGTTATGTTAGATATTACATTATCCATATGTAACTTGTCAGAGTATACTGATGTCAATATTTTACCAATTTGAGTAACCTGTAGAAAGCTTAGCTGTTCTGTTTAGGTCTCATTTTCTTACCTCTGTATAGTATTATTGTTTTAAATAGTTCCTCTACATATATTAGGAATCACATAAGATAATGTTTTATTTTTACTTCAAATGTCTGATATCATTTAGAAAATTCAAGTGGGGAAAAGATAGTGTTACATTTTCCCATATTTTTATACTTTACATTCTTGGTGTTTCAAATTTTCTTCTTTACTATTTCCTTTCAGTTTGAATAACTTCTTTTTAGGTAGGTCTGGTGGTAACCTTTTGTTTTCCTTTTTCTGAGAGGGTCTTAATTTTACCTTCATACCTTCAAAATCTTTTCACTGGATATAGAACTTTGGATGACAGTTCTTTTCTGTCAGCTCTTGGAAATGTGTCATTGCCTCTGAATGTTGGCCTCCATATTTTCTGATGAGAAATCTTCTGTCATTTGAATCTTTGTTTTTCCATAGTTAATGTCTTTTTTTTTTCTACCTGCTTTCAAAATGTTTTCTTTGTCCTTAATTTTCTGAAGTTTGATTAAGTGTCTTGGCATGTGTTTCTTTGGATTCCTATTCTGTTGGGTTTTCTCAGCTTCTTGAATCTGTAGGTTCGTGTGTTTTGCCAAACTTGGGTAGTCTTCAGCTGTTATTTCTTCATACACTCTTTTAGCCCTGCATTCACTCTTTCTCCTCTCTTTCTGGGACTTTTGTTATATGAATAATACATCTTTTGTTATTCTTACTAGATCTCTGAGGATCTGTTCATTTTTTTTTCCAGTATATTTTTACCTGTAATTCAGGTTGGTTAATTTCTATTGTTCTGTCTTCAAGTTCACTGATTTCCTTCCTCTATCATATTTACTTAGCTGTTGAATCAATTCAGTGAATTTTTAATTTTGTGTATTGTAATTTTCAGTTTTTAAATTTCCACTTGGTTCTTTTTTATATCGTTTCTTTGCTGACTGTACTTTTTTAATTTGTTTCAAATATGTTTATAGTGGCTAGTGAAGAATTTTTATGATGGCTGTTTTAAAATCCTTGTTAGATAATTTTAATGTCTGTGTTGCCTTGGAGTTGGCATCTGTTGATTCTCTTTGCTCATTGAAGTTGAGATTTTTGTGGTACTTGGTATTTTGGGTGATTTTCAGTTGTATCTTGGATATTTTGAGTGTTACGTTGTGAGATTCTGGATGCTATTTAATATTTATTTTACAAATAGTCACTCTGTTTAGGTATAGTATGCATGTCCAGGTGGAGTTGGATGTTCAGCTCCTTCCTGGGACTAATGATACCAGGGTGGGTGGAAGCAAATGACCTACTTGAACTGCCTAGTTGCTGCTGAGCTGGCGGTTGGCCCTTCCAGCACTATTCCTGCAGATATAGAGTATTGCCCAGGAGCACCACCTTGCACCACTTTATTCTTCCTCTTTGCTGCCTTGTGGGGTTGGAAGTTTAACTGCCCATTTAGCCCCACTGACAGTACTGTTGTGGGGAAAGCTTAGGGTCACTTGTTCTGCCCCACTGCCACCAGGTGGGAGCAAGTCCGGCTACCTCCTTCAGCCCCATTGACACTGCAGATGAAGTTTTTCTTTTAGGCTTTGGTAACAGTTGGGCAGATAATATTTAAAAAGTTTTCTGTTCTACTGGCTGCTCTTTTACCTGTCTTTGGCTAGTGGGAGATGGATTTTCTTGAGGCTTTTTTGAGGTGGGGTGGGGTCTATGTCTGTTGGTAGTTACAGGTTGGAGGCTTCTTCAGCATGCTATCCAGGATATATAGGAGGCAGAAAGAAAACCCGGGGAATTCACCACTGTGTTATTCCTCAAGTCTCTAGGTCCTTCTTTACCTTTGTCTTCTCTACCAGTCTTCCTTTGTTGTATTACATGTTCTAGGATTTCCTGGTTATAAGAGGTTGGACTTGTGAGGAATGGGGCTTACTACATCCTGGCCAAAACAAATGATGTCTTTTTTCTTTTTAAATTGTGGTGAAATACACGTACCATAAAATTTATCGTCTTAACCATTTTTTAAGTGTGCAGCTCAGTAATGTTAAGTACATTCACATTTTTGCGTAAATCTCCAGAGTTCTTTTCATCTTGTAGAACTAAAACTCATTACCCACTAAACAATTATCTCTTCTCCCCTCCCCACAAACCCTGGCAACCTGTCATTCTACTTGTTGTCTCTATGAATTTGATTACTCCAAGTAATTCATATAAGTGGAATCATACAGTATTTGTCTTTTTGTGAGTGGTTTATTTCACTTAGCGTAATGTCTTCAAGGTTCATCCGTGTTGTAGCATGTGTCAGAATTCCCTTCCTTTATAAGGCCGAATGTATACATACATTGTATTTGTATACCATATTTTGTTTATTTATTCATCTGTCAAGGGAACTTAGGTTGCTTCCACCTTTGGCTATTATGAATAATGCTGCTATAAGAACATGGATATACAAATATCTCTTCATGACCATGCTTTTCATTTTTTGGGGTGTATACTCAGAAGTGGAATTACTGGATCATATCATATTTTAATTTTTTCAGGGATTACCATACTGTTGTTAGTAGCAGCTGCACCATTTTACATTCCCACAAATAGTGCACAGGTATTTCAGTGTCTCCATATCCTCACCAACACTTGTTACTTTGGTTTTTTTGACAGTAAGGCATTCTAACAATGAAAAAGTGGTATCTCATTGTGGTTTTGATTTATATTTCCCTAATTATTAGTGATGTTGAGCATCTTTTCATATGGTTGTTGGCCATTTGTCTACCTTCTTTAGAGAAATGTGTATCCAGGTTCTTTGCTCACTTTTGAATCAGGTGGTTTGTGTCTTTGTTGGGTAGTAGGAGTTTTTGTTTTTTGTTTTTTGTTTTTTAATATCATTCTGAGTATTAACCCCTTATGAGATAAATGATTTGCAAACATTTTCTCTCATTCCTTAGTTTGACTTTTCACTCTTGGTTGCATCCTTTTATACATAGTTTTTAATTTTGATGTAGTCTAATTTTACTTTTGTTTCCTGTGCTTTCAGTGTCCCATCCAAGAAATCATTGCCAAATCCAGTGTCACGAAGCTTTTCCTCTATATTTTCTTGTAAGGGTTTTAAAGTTTCAGCTCTTATTTTTAGGTCTTTGATCCATTTTGAGTTAATTTTTGTATATGGTGTAAGGTAAGGGTCCAAAGATAAAACTCTTAATATTAAAAGAAGTTGCTAGTAAACACACAAAATTCTAAAGAAATTTGAGTTGTTTGGTTATTAGAATTCTCTTTTTTTTACTTTGGTGACCTCCTAAGGCTTCCTGCAGTATTGCGTATTTTATTTAAGCTACTCTTTTATAGAAGGTACATTACTGTGTAGGTTGTCTATGGTGGTTATGAGTATTGTATAAAAAGCAAAAAGAACTAGTAGTCCTAGAATAAGAGAGAAGAATCCGCATTCTCGTTTCGTTTACTTCATAGTGTTCATTCAGATGCCATGATATCGTGGACAAAAGCCCTGACAGTCAGTTTTTTTAATTCTATTCTGATTCTACCATTTATTAGATTTGAGACAAGAAAGTAATCAAGTCTTTTTGGGTCTCCTTTCTCATCTCTAATGCCTACTTAGTAGGGCTATTACAGGATTAAATGAGACAGTATATATAGTCAGTGTTTTTATTCCCTACGTTGTGGTTGGCAAGGCGATGTATATATAGAAAATTTATGTACAAAACCATAAGTATCTACATAATATTAAGGCAGTTGCTTAAATCATTCGGTTTTTCAAAGTAAAGTGGCAATTAATGCAGGTATCTTGGTAAAGGAAAATCTTTTGAACTGAACACTTATAATTCATACACCTTCCATAATATATATCAGACTTTAATAAGTTTACATTAAAAATAATGTGTGTAGGGACAACGTTATACATTACAAGGTTAACAAGAATTTTCTGTATGGTGGGATTGTGGTTGGTATTTTTTTTTTTTCTCCTTTATACATTGCTGTAGTTTCCAGATTTTCTAAAGTGATCATGGGTTACCTTTATAATTATTTTTTTAAAAAAAACTTAAAAGGTAATTTAATACTGAAATATTTATAAATGGTATACCTCAATTTTGCTTTAATTGAATTCACTGAGGAAGGGGAGCATGAAGTAGTTGGGGGTGTTTAGGTGAAAAGGTGGATAATAGAACATGGGATTCATTATATTATTTGTTTTTTACTTTTGAATGTGTCTGGAATTTCCATTATAAAAAGTTTTTAAAAGCTGTTAAAAGAGTGTACTGTGAAATGTGAAACTTAATAAGGACTTAAGTATAAGATGACTTTTTTCTGAGGAGGATAACTTTCGGAGAAGAAAAATGTGTCTTCTGATACTGGAGCATGCATAGTATTTCATAATTATGGGAGGTTTTTTTGTTTGTTTTCTGGGCTTAAGGCTCCTCCATTTTAGCTGAGTCACTTTACCTGGGCTTTATTCACTTATAGAATATACATGAAATGTCATTTGCTCTGGGTGTATCCAATCATGGATGTCTTTTTTTGTCTTAATAGAACTTCATTGAAATATATTTAATATATCATATAATTCCCCTATTTCTAATGTACAGCTTAGTGTTTTTGTTGTTTTTAGTGAATTTAATGAGCTGTGCAACCATCATCGTAGATCAGTTTTAGAACTTTTCCATCACTTTTGTAAAATCCCTCATGTCTGTTATTTGTTAATCCCTATACCTACCCTTGGCACCCACTTACCTACTTTCTGTCTCTGTAGATTTGCCCCTTGAGGACATTTCATGTAAATTGAATCATGTATAGAATCTTTTGTGTATGACTTTTTTCTTAGCATAATGTTTTTTTAGTTTTATCCTTGTCCTAGCGGGTATCAGTATTTAGTCCCTTTTTATTGTTGAATAGCATTCCATTGTATTGAGTTGATGTGTTTATGCATTCACCCATTGGTGGACACTTAGATTGTTACCAGTTTTTGGCAGTTATGAATAAAGCTGCTTTCAACATTTACATGCAAGTCTTTGGATATATATTTTTATTTCTTTTTGTTAGGTACCTAAGATTGCAATTGCTGGATTATATAGCAAATTTATGTTTAACTTTTTAAGAAATTGCCAGTGTTTTCCAAAGTGGCTACAGCATTTTTCTTCCCTCCAGCAGTGTATGAGGGTTTCCATTTCTCCCTATCCTCCCCAACATTTGTTTATTGTATATCTTTAGAATGTAGAATAGCCATTCTAGGGCTGTGAAATAGTATCTCGTGGATTTGATTTGCATTTCCCTAGACTAATGATGTTGAGCATCCTTTCATGTACCTGTTAGCCATTCATATATCTTACTTATATGATGTATAATGTCTGTTCAAATCTTTTGGCCCGTTTTTTAAATTGATTGTCTTCTCATTTAGAGAGATTTATATATCTTTACCAACTGAACAACACCCCATACACAATCATCTCTTCTCTCTCTTGCTCTTTGTCATACCTTTCTTTTTCAGTACTTTGTACCTCTCTAAATTCTTTCTTCTGAAGGTTTAGTTCAAGTACCACCTTCTTTTTGAGGGCTTTCCTGCTTAGCTATTACTTACACTTCTGACTTCCCTGGCCTCTTACACGAATTATTATTTGTTCCTTGAAATTTTGTACTTAATTATTTTAAAAAGTAGAAAGATCTTGGCATTGGTGGACTTAAAATTTGCACTTTGGAATATTGAGTTTCTGATGTGAATCTAGTAATTTATAATTTTTCTGAGGCATGAATTTGAATCAGTTGTATATTACTTTTTAAGGCTGGTCTGAGGAAGTGAGTCACTTAGCCAGTAATTGAGATTAGCCACTGCCTAGGAACATGGCAGCTTTGGTTTCTACTTATAAGGCAAATTATTTGCCATAAACTTATTTATAAATTTTAGGATTTTTTTTAAGGTCTGCAGACTATCCTTTGTCAATTTCAGTGGCCTGAAAAATTATCTTGAATTTTTAAAATTGTTTTCATGTATAACTTATATCCTCTACTAGATTTTATGATCATTCACTTAATTCATTCAACAATCATTTCCTGAGTGTCCACTATGTTAATAACATTGGTCCTGTCACTAACTGTGTGACCCTGGTGTGTCACTTAGGTATCTCTGTTTTCTCTTGTATACATCAGGAAAACAATAACATCTATCTCAAAGTTGCTGGAGGATCTGCTAAGATACTTTGAAAGCACCTGCAGTAGTATCCAGCACTTGGTAGCTGCTCAGTAGACATTAGGTGTTATTATGTGCACCTCGTGATAAGAACCAAAGATGCATTGGTGTGTAAGACTGACAGGGTCCCTTTTTTTGCATTATTTATAATCTGATGGGAAATGGAGACACAGAACAAGTAATTAGATAAGGAGAAATAAAATGTCTATATTTCTCTTGTGTTACCTCACCGCGGGGAATGATGGTTAATTGAGGGGATGGAGATGGGGGAATTTTGGATCAAAACTGTAAGGGAAAGACTGAGTCAATGAAATGATTCCTCTAGTACAGAGTTGTATTAGAAGCCTAACAATATTCATATGTATAACTTACTTGTTTTATCATGCTTTTGAAAATTGTGCTTTAAGAAGTGTCGTATCAAAAAAAAACGTGTGGTATCATTATGCAAGTCTGTTCACAGTTGAGATATGCAAAAAGTAACATTTTCAAAATCTAGCATGTATTTTGGAAGGGCAGAATCAAGCATTTGACTTTCTACCTTAGTATTGCAATTTTGTTAAGTGTCAGGACAAACCAAGAGGTGGACTTGATGGTGGTGCTTCTGGAGATTAAAATTGTGAATGTATGTGTTTAATAAATTTTGCCATACAGTTATGAGAAATGCAGATTTAGTGTTTTCATATGTGTTTGTGATGGGTCAAACCTTGACTTATATATCATTCTTCAAAGTTTATGTAGATTAGTCGTACTTCAAGGTCTGTATGCTGGACTATAAGAAAATTTGGTATTTTACTCAAAACACTCAGTTATTTAATTCTTATTCCTTGTACTTTTTAATGTAAATATGTGTAAAATTTTGCTGGTCTATACTAAGATACTTTTGAGATTTTTGGAAAATAATTTTATTTCTATCTAACTACTTGGTAGAACCTTCTGATAAAATCATAAATGTATGATTACATGAGATGTTTGTTATTATGACTACAACTAGCATAACTTAATTATAGACTAGATACATTATTGAAAAATTTTGTATAGTGTAAATATTTAGAGGTTAAGTCATTTCCCCTTCATTTTCATTTTAAGATTAGAGCTGCTTTTATGAGGAAAAATAGTCCCTAAGATCTAAAAATCTCAGTAAAAATAATGCAAGAAATTGTTAAAATAATATTTTTGAGGAACATTGAAATTGGGGATTAATATTTGTAGATTTAAAAGCAGATATCAGCCTTTAATATTAAGCCAAACATTAAAATATTTACCAAAATCTTCATTGTCTTGTTTGCTTTTTAAATTTAGTTTCTCGAAATAGTTAAAATATACACACAGTGTGAAGTTTAGAAAGTACAAAGAGAAAGGTAAAAGATGAAAAATGTTTTCTCCTCTTATCTAGTCACTTAATTTTTTTCCCTTTAGGCAAACACTATTACTATTTCCAGCAAATTCTTTCAGCAAGGGTTCATGCATTTATATATAGCATAGGTGTTGCTTTAAAAATTTCCTCTATTGTCTATTTTAAGTGGAGCCTTTGTACCTCTCTCTATCCCAAATTTAAATACTTTTACTATCCCAAACTTTTAGCTATTTGTTCTAAAAGGCTCTTATATTTGGAAAGAGTTGTACGTTTATGAAATGCTTTCATAAAATTGTTTGGGTGGTTGGTTACTCAATATTTATATTGTTTGTACTTTTTTTTTTAAGATTTATTTATTTGTTTGAGAGAGAGCAAGAGAGAGCGAGCAAGAGCACAAGCAGGGGGAACGACAGAGGGAGAGGGAGAAGCAGGCTGCCTGCTGCGTGAGGAGCTCAACATGGGGCTCGATCCCAGGATCCTGAGATCGTGACCTGAGTTGAAGGCAGACGCTTAACCAACTGAGCCAGCCAGGCAGCCCTGTTGTTTGTACTTTTTCATATTTAAAACTTTGCTCAAAAAAAAGAAAAAAAAAGATTAAATCTAGCTAAGACAAAGCACTTTCATACCTCTTTGATAAACCTCATATTCTTATGGGATAGACACCTAGATATTATCATCCCTGTTTTAAAAAAATCTTTAAAATGAGGTTTAAAAAGTTTTTACAGTGACAGACCCGGGGTTTGACTCTTGTCTTTTTGGGCCTTCAGCCCTTTTCTTTCTACTGTATTCCACTTCTTTGACCAAGCCCTGACTTACAATGCAGTATTCTTTCCATGACCCCCATAGCTGCTGCTTCTGCACATCTTATATTGAGCAGAATTTATGAAATGTCTGATTGTTTATTTACCACTAGGGGTATTAACAGTTGGAACAATAACTCTGGTGTTTTTGATTTTCACTGTAGTCACTGCAAGTTGTTGACAGTGAACAGCCATTGCATTCTTTTCTATCTAAATATTAAGTTCCATTAAAGGATCATTTTCATAATTCATGATTTCTTTGAATGCTTATTTCCACTTACTGAGTTTTCTTACATTTGGTTTACCTATATTTAATACTTTAGTGTTAAATAGGCAGGCACTTGATCTGAATTCTATTGAGATTTTCATTTTGTATTTTTTTAAAGGATATTTGTTTATTTATTTTTAAAGATTTTACTTATTTATTTGACAGAGATATAGAGAGCACAGTAAGCAGAGTGGTAGGCAGAGGGAGAGGGAGAAGCAGGCTCTCTCCTGAGCAGGGAGACCAACGTAGGGCTCGATCCCAGGTCCCTGAGATCATGACCCTAGCCGAAGGCAGACGCTTAACTGACTGAGCCGTCCAGGTGCCCCTTCATTTTGTATTTTTAAAATTTTTTATACATAAAGTCTGAAATGGAAAAGAAAATTATTGACTTGGAATATTTATCACTCAAGTCACATTTCTAGTTTTGGTTTTCAAAACAGAATTCCTTCTATTTCTGAATTAATAAGCAGCACAGTGGTTTTCTTTGTTAGAAAACTGTGATAACACTGTAAAATTAATATTCTTTTTCATTAATGAGTTGTTGGAACTCAGCCATTTGATTTGGGCTTGTTATCAAAACCATACTTAAG
The DNA here is from genome assembly GCF_002201575.2 of Neomonachus schauinslandi. Lineage (NCBI taxonomy): Eukaryota > Metazoa > Chordata > Mammalia > Carnivora > Phocidae > Neomonachus > Neomonachus schauinslandi. The sequence continues at coordinate 123,843,608 of NC_058406.1, read as the reverse complement.
TCATTCTGTACCCCTTTTGTCATCTTGCGTTAAGTTACTTCAGGCTTCTTAATCTGTAAAGTGGGCATGCTGGTAATACTGTGTGCTATTCTGAGAATAAGATGTATGTAAAACTCTCTGTAAATTGTAAAATACACAAATATGAGATATTTTTTATTAGACTTGTTCCTATTCATGCAATTTTGGTGAGCTAATTATAGTTTTCATCACCTTAGAAAATATTTCTCAAGGTTCTCAGTATTTTTTATGAATTTTTAATCCTAGTTTTAAGTTACTTATTATGGAAAAAATGTTTAAATGCATTAGAGAACTTAAATTACACATTATCTTTGGCCAGAGATCAAATGGCCTAAATTTGGCCTAAATTTTAAAAGTTTTACAATTATACAGTGCCTTTCTGTTACAAGTAATTAAAAAATTTAAAGATGTAAAGTTAAATTTGGAAATTCAAAGTTTGAGTTACTTGTAAGCTCTCTCTTAGGTGGTTTTTGTTGTTTTATGGTGGAAACTTCACTTTTCACCTTTATTCTGAAAGTTCCACTGATATTCAGGCCTCTACTATGCAGTTATGCAAGTCAGGTCTCTGCTTGCTGACAGCCTCTATGAGATTGTTTCATTGGTTTTCTTTCCAGATGTTCATGGAGTTCACATGTATTCATCCCTATTGTCATAGCTTTAATTCAAGCCATTGCCTCCTCTTTAGGTTACTGTAGCGTTCTATTTAACTTCTGTATTTTTATTTAATCCTTAGCTATATGAAATGTGATTCTAAAGTCATACAATTGGCTTTGAAAAAGTAAACCTAGTAGAATATATACATCCAAAGGAATGTTACTTTTCAAAGTAATCCCTACATTTGTGCTTTTTAATAAATGTTTTTGTTTAAAGTTGCTTTCATATATATATATATATAGTCATAATTGATCGTATATCATCTTTATAGTTTGGGTTACAGGCTTCTGGAGACTAATGAGAGTTATTTATGTTCTCTTTTTCTAGAATAAGCTTAAACACACACAACTTGAAATGGTTCAGAGAAGCAGTAAAATTAACTTTTGTTTTGTGGTCATATACCATTCTTCATACTTGGCTCCATGCCAACTGTGATTAATTGGTTGTTGGAATCTGATTCCCTTTCTAGAGATTTTTCCTTCTGTGAAGTTATTCGTTTGAAAGAAACCGGCAGGAAAGAACTGCAAACAGTGAATTCCACAAATATTTCTGAATACTGGCACTATTATGATAATTGATGCATATCCTCCCACACACTGCTTTGAAGGAGACAGCAGTTTGGATGTATAAGTTCTAATGTGTTTATTAAAAACTATTCATTTCACTTATAAGGTCTTTCTTTAGATTACCAGTTTAGTTTGCATTGACTAAATACTGTTCTACAAACTATACTTAAGACAAAATGATGTCATGAGAGGTAGAGATAAATCATTCATAGTGTATAGATAATAGAATTTGTTGAATTATACTGGTATTATTTTGAAGTTTGTATTTTCAATGGGTAAAAAAAAGCTGCTAAGCAAGTTGATAGTAAGCATAATATTATGAGAGGAAATATTTAATATACTTAGGAAATCAGGCATATAACTTGTATATAATCAGTTATTTTTCAGTAAATCATTCTTTCCTGTTCATTAAATAAGTCCTATGCCTTAACCAATTGTGCTCACTTGGTTCCAGTTATTTAATGTACCTAGGAGGAATAAAACTTGTATTTCTTTCAAAATACTTCACATCTATATATATATATTTTTTTAAGATTTTATTTATTTGACAGAGAGAGACAGCAAGAGTAGGAACACAAGCAGGGGGAGTGGAAGAGGGAGAAGCAGGCCTCCCGCCGAGCAGGGAGCCCGACGTGGGACTCGATCCCGGGACCCCAGGATCATGACCTGAGCCGAAGGCAGACGCTTAACGACTGAGCCACCCAGGCGCCCCACATCTATATTTTTTATGCTAATTCCCAATGACCTATTTCCTCCAGTTTTAATCTTTCTATATATAATGCAGTGGTTGTGTTTCTGTGGTTTTCAAAAATTTTTATAAAACTAGTTCTGAAGGAATAGGGAGAGTTGATGGCTAGAAAGTAATTCCTAAAAGAATTTCAGTAATAAATTTTTTTAAAGGGCTAGGACTATAGTTTAAAAACCTAAATATCACTAAACAAATTCATCATCTAATTTTTATCTTATTTCAGCTCAAAAGTGATGACTTTTCTTGTGACATCCAATATTGTCTATTTGCACTACTGTTTCCAAAGCAGTTTAAAAAAATATTTTGCTGTTTGTTTTCATCCTTGTCGTGATTCTCACTTTAACAAAGTATTTTACAGTTAAGCACTATGTGGTTTTTAGTTTGAATATTTCTTAATTTGATGCTTTAATATTTTTTTTCTTCTGGGTGTGTTTTCTTTAATAATTGAGAATTAGTTTACTTCTTGATTCTATGGTTGAAGGCCAGCATGAGGCAAATTGTTTCTAAGCCCTAATTTATTAAAATAGACAGTTGCCTCAAAAACTGTATTACTGGACATTCGTTATAAGAAAACTGAAAAGGAATTCCATTTTAGTATGTACTCAAACACTAGACCAAGAATTCTTACAAGTATAATAAACAGTTGGGGGGAACCAAAGCCATGGTGAATGAAACTCAAATGTCTTCCACTCGTTTCTTTTAACTGCTTTATAGCAATGATTCTTAAACTTATTTGCATATCAGAATCCCCTTGAAGCCATGTAAAAACACCCACTGTAGTACTCTACACTCGGAGTACTGATTTGGTACTTACTGATTCAGTATGTCTGTGTGGGTCCTGGTGTTGGTGATGCTGCTGGTCCTGAGACCATACTTAGAGAAGCACTGCTTTATAATGTTTATCCTAATAATTGTAGAATGAATTTTTCCATTCAGTTGCATCAGTTAATAGAAGGTTGCCTAGAGCACAGTGTGTCCTGTGTAATACACTAAGAGGAGAGATGGATCACTACTTACCAGCTGTCTGACCTTAAAGTTATTATTTAACTAATCTGATCCATAAAATGAGGAGTTGTCCTTTGAGGATAAAATTAGGTAATGTGTAGAAAATGTTTTAAACTCTACATTGCTGTTCAAATATAAAATAATATTGCATATTTTAAAATTTCAGCTTGTTTTAAAATACTGTGGCTAGAGGGTATTGTGCTAAGCGAAATAAGTCAATCAGAGAAAGACAATTATCGTATGATCTCACTGATATGTAGAATTTAAGAAACAAGGCAGAGGATCACAGGGGAAGAAAGGAAAAAATGAAACAAGATGAAACCAGAGAGGGAGACAAACCGTAAGAGACTCTTAATCACAGGAAACAAACTGAGGGTTGCTGGAGGAGAGATGGGTGGAGGGATGGGGTAACTGGGTGATGGACACTGGGGAGGGTATACCGGGTATTATATAAGACTGATGAATCACAGACCTGTACCCTGAACAACAAACAAAAAATACTGTGGCTTATCGTATTGTTACATTAAGTATTTTGAGAAACACTTATTTTCTACCTCCACTTATTGCCCCTTGTCCTTTTAATCTTGATTACTTTTTAGTGACGATGTCTTTCAGTTTAAGTAATCTCAAATGGCTTGGAAAGGTAACATTAAAATGAATACACAGTCTTGTGGGACTCTAAAAATATAAGCATTTTGTGGGACCAGAATGATAACCATGCAAGCTATGTTGTTGATAGTAGTCAGTGGGAAAAATTGTAATTATTCTGTGACCTTTAAAGATTTTATCAAAACATTTTAAAACTTTTTTACTGTGGGTTATAAATGTATAGGGAGAGGAAAAAGTAAAACTCATATTTAGTACAAGGTAATTTAAAACATTAGAAATATTGAGTTAAATTGTTTTATTTCTTTGTAAATAAAACTTATCTAGATCAGTTTGAACAGTACTTTGTATAACTTACAGTATGGATGGAGATAGAAAAAAATATAGTACTATCGGAATTAGAGAAACATTACATTCAGTATAGCTTGTGTTGGGTATTTTTTTTAGACTATTTAAATATGGACATTTAGGAATGCCTGGGTAGCTCAGTCGGTTGAGTGTCCAACTCTTGATTTCAGCTCAGGTCATGATCTCGGGGTCGTGGGATTGAGCGCACATCAGACAGTACTCAGTCTGCTTGAGATTCTCTCCCTCTACCCCCGCCAAAATAAATAAATAAATAGGTAGATAAATATGGATAGTTAAAAATAATGGAATCATAGAATAAAATGGTTCATAAGAGTTTGGTAAGATCCTTTGAACCCTAATGTTTTAGAGCAAAGGTCAGCAAACCTTTTCTATAAAGGGCTTTTCAGGCCAAGAAAAAAAATCAAGGATATTATATAAGTACTTACATACCAAGAGAAAACCAATTTACACAGATTTTTTATTGATGGATTCAAAATAATCATAATTGAGTATAAATTTTGTAATCCTGGTCTAAGAATTCTCTTAGATGGAGTAACATTTCTTCCCTGGGTTTGAAGGTTAGTGTACCCTATCATCAAATAGATTGCAGATATTCAGCTGTAAAAACTATTCTTAGGGCGCCTGGGTGGCTCAGTTGGTTAAGCGACTACCTTCGGCTCAGGTCATGATGCCAGGGTCCTGGGATCGAGTCCCACATCGGGCTCCCGGCTCAGCGGGGAGCCTGCTTCTCCCTCTGACCCTCTCCTCTCTCATGCTGTTTCTCTCTCGCTCGCTCTCTAATAAATAAATAAATAAAATCTTTAAAAAAAAAAACTATTCTTAAACTCAGAAAAACAGTGGTAGGTGGCTTTGGCATGTGAGCAATAGTTGTTGACTGATGTTTTAGAATATAAGAGACTTTTGCAGTCATCTAGTAGTGAAGTGAGGGTTGTTTCCCAAGGTCACATGGTTATTTAGTAATAGGTGGTGTCAAATCATAGTGGTCTTTAAAATGTACTACTTCTGATGTTCTTAACCAGAATACCCTGTTTCCTACTGATTTTATACATGGAAATTCACCTTTTACAAAAACTGCCACCTTACCCCTTCCCCTGAATTTTAGCAGTACCTCAGCTTCTTCAATAATAATGATATTTTAAAATGAAAAATAGGGTTTTAAAAATTTTAATGAAGATTTGGAGGCAGTTAATATATTTTCCCTTCATCTGTACTGTGTTTCTTAAGGTGGTTTAAATTATTTTTAATTACATGTATTGGTGAACTGTACAGTTTTCAGTATCAGACATTGTGAACTTTTATTAAGTAGTATTTTAAGTACATACAGATACTATTTTCATATTGTCCCCCTTCCACTTCTACCAGTGGTTAAATGTAAAGAGCTTTAGCCCACATAGGACTAGACTGAAACACCAAACATCAAATGCTTGGCACAAAGTTGGTAATGAATAAATTGTGTGTGTATGACAAAGTGATTTGACAAAACCACTTTATAAAGGGCTTAATATAGTCTCTGGATGACTTGATAATTATTAAATTATTATTTAATAATAAGAAACCAGGATCTGGAATTAGATTATTTAGTTGTGAAACCTGATTAGCCATACACCCAAGCCATGCAGCCCTTGAGCAAATTATTTAACCTCTTTGTGCCTCACTTTCCTAATCTTTAAAATGAAGATGCTGGTACAAACTTCTGTGGGTTACTGTGAGGCTTAATTATGTTAGTACATGTAAAATGTAATAGTGCTTGGCACATAGTTCGTTCTCAACAACTATTGGTTACAATAATAGTAATTATAAATGTTACGTTTGAATGTTTTTCTTTCCACATTTCTAACAGGTTTAATCAGTTAACCAGACACCCCCTCTTCCCCCAGCCTATCAATTAAATTTAAGGGTCTTTTATTACAGGTAGGATTTACCCATTTACCTCATTTCATAAGTTAGAAAAAGGGAAAATTTCCCATTGAACTGGGCATGTGTATTTTACAGTGCTTTATGTAGTCATATGTAGAAAAATTTGTTAAATATCAACACATGTACGTGGTCAAAAGGTTATGGTCCTGGTCTGATAATCTTGAGATAATCACAAGAGTGATGTGTTGAGTTTTTTTACCCCTCACTGAACATGTGCCATGTGCCCTAGATTTTATAACATAATATTCCATTCTTAATATTAATGCTTCTGGTTAGTGTAGTTACTTGACCAAAAAAAAATCTACTTTGAGAAAATAAATTTTTTTTTTTAAGATTTTATTTATTTATTTGACAGAGACATAGCAAGAGAGGGAACACAAGCAGGGGGAGTGGGAGAGGGAGAAGCAGGCTTCCCGCCAAGCAGTGAGCCCGACGTGGGGCTGAGCCAAAGGCAGGCGCTTAATGACTGAGCCACCCAGGTGCCCCGAGAAAAGAAAATTTTCTTTAGAAATTAGTAATGCGCGGTTGTACTTATCCTTATGGTTATTAATATATTCTTTGTATAGTTTCATTAAACTATATTGTGTAAATTAATACATTTAACAGCAAGAGAATTTTAGTACTGAATTTTCTTTTGAATTTGCATTCTTCCCAACTTCTTGTAGAAGTTACGAATTAGTTTACAAAGCCTATAATCAAATTACTTAATGATCTTTCTGTTGTCATGTTTTCTAACATATGCCTCTTTTCCCCCCCCCAGAGGAAATAAAAGCGGAAACTGAAAAACAGAGGTTTGTGGGGTTTCTTTTCTTTAGTAAAAATAATTTGCAAACACATCAGTCTTGGCTAAAATAGTAATACATTCATCTATATGTCACAAATTTTCTGTATGTGATCTTTATAATAAAATAAAAAATGGCTTTTAAGCAATAGAAGCAAAAAGATCTCGTAAATAAGTATATAAGGGTATTCCTGAAATACCATATGATATGCTTTAAAGTCTTTGCTTAAAAACTTTGATTCATATTTAGAAAGATAACTATTTAATTATTTTGTAATTTAGATTACTTTTTAAGTAATTAAATAACTACTGTATTTGATTTTCTTGCATTTAGTTAAGCTCTGGCCACTAGCTTTTGACCTGTTGCAAATCATAATTTCTCTGGGGTTTGGGTTCCCTCATGAAATAAGGGAATATGAAAGTTGGTTTAGCAAAATTCCCTTTAGAACTGAAATTTTGTGTTTTTATGTTTATCATCAGTACGAGAAATGTGATTTTCTAATCAGACTCTTTTTTTTTTTCCCTTTAGTCCTCCTCATGGAGAAGCGAAAGGTGGATCAAGCACCCTTCCACCAGTTAAATCAAAGACAAATTTTATTGAAGCAGACAAGTATTTCTTACCCTTTGAATTGGCATGCCAGTCCAAATGTCCCCGTATAGTTAGTACATCTCTTGATTGTTTACAGGTATGTGTAAAATGGCGTATCTAAAAAGTATTTAATTTGAATGTATTTCTAAACATTATTCACAATTGGTGATTCAAGACATTTTCCATGAAAGCCTTGAATATTCTTATTGTGATAAGAAACCAAATGGTTGCTTATATTTAAGAGAGACAAAATAATGGCTCCACAAAGATGTTCCTAGTTTAAGGGTAGCAAAAATTATTAGTTAGCTTAGTGAGACACATTATCTTTACTAAGTGTTGATTTGGTCTCATTTTCCATCAGTTAGGTGCAAGAACCATAAGACTTTTAACCTGCTGCTGACTTTACATGTATCATGATTTGCAATGATTTTACTAAATGCCTGCTGTTTTATTTAAAGCAGTAGGTTAATATTGGCAGTTCAATGTTTCTATTCACTGCTGGACTTTAGCTCTGATTTTCATTTATGTCAGAAAAATTCCTGAAATTTTTCATCCTGTTTTATTTACATGCACACACACACACAGGATTCTCTTACGACTTAAGATACTTGTAAAACTTCCAGATAGAAGGGTCTTTCTCTTTTCAGGTGTTTTCACTGCTTGGTAAATTATATCTGTTGAACTAATAATTCAGTGGCTAGGAAAAGACCATATTCATATGATTTTTTCAGAAGATTAAGTTCATTTGATTTGTGACCTTGTTTTCCCTGAAAAATTAAAATTAATGATACCTAAGGCTTTCAGCGCTATAATGGATGATGAATGAACAAATCTATGATTTATTATAGCCAGTGCATGGAAATTGGGTTTTCTGCATTTTCACAGATCTGATGTGGAAAGAGATTTTGAGTCATTTAAATGTGTTGATACAGCTTTCACAAAAGCAATATCAATAATGGTTAGATAGAAAGCAGTAAGCTATTCTGATTCATCAGAGATAAGGTCTGAGGCCTGGCTTTCTCAAAATATTGCCTGATGGTTTTATTGTGGTTATTGTTTTTGTGGTTATTATGAATGTAAATAATTTTACATGTTTATAGCTAATAAAGTTTTCTTCAGGAAAAGTTGGTATAGCCATGGCTTTGATTTTACTTTAATGTTTTTATGTAAAAAGTTTAATATATACTGAATTACATATTATAATTTTAATGTATATTTAATTAGCATATATATCAGCTTAATGGGGATCTTTGTTTTCTTTTTCCATTTCAGAAACTTATTGCTTATGGGCACTTGACTGGCAATGCTCCAGATAGTACAACACCAGGCAAAAAATTAATTGATAGAATTATTGAAACAATTTGTGGCTGCTTCCAAGGTCCTCAAACAGATGAAGGAGTTCAGTTGCAAATAATAAAGGTAATTGATTATGTAGTGAATTTGTCATTCATAATCTCTGTTTTTAAAAATCAGAAGCCATTTATCTTGGAAATATTTGGAAAGGTCATTTTATGTGCTTTCCAGCTGTAATAGAGGTCATTTAGTTGCTTTTTAGACACCATCTGAGGGGGTTTTGTTGAATGTCAAGAGTTCACTAGAAGATTATATTTCTAAGTCTGTTATTTTGAAGGTCCCAATTTAGGCTTGGACCCCCAGAGTTTTTCAGTTTCTGGAATGTTTACTGTACATATTCCATCTTTTGAGCTTTAGGGTCCATGCGATGGTCCTGTGATCCCTCTAGTTTCTTCGCTACTTCTGGACCCCTTATAGTCTGCCCTCTAGACCCATGCTTCACCATGTGAACTATTTGTGTACCAGCTTTCCTGATTCCCTTGTACCTATTCATCTGCTGAACCTGCTTAGCCAAACATTGTGCCGTAATATACCTGGATGATTAAACTCCTTTAAAGAAAAGTCACTCAATTGTTTTTTCAGTCTCTAATAAATTTTGAATTCTTAATATGACAACTAATGGTAGTGGTGATACATTTATACATCAGTAGAATTTTCTTTTTTTTTTTAAAGATTTTATTTATTTATTTGAGAGAGAGAATGAGAGAGAGCACATGAGAGGGGGCAGGGTCAGAGGGAGAAGCAAGACTCCCTGCCGAGCAGGGAGCCTGATGCGGGACTCGATCCAGGGACTCCAGGATCATGACCTGAGCCGAAGGCTGTCGCTTAACCAACTGAGCCACCCAGGCGCCCTACATCAGTAGAATTTTCTTATACTTTTAGTACTTTTGAAATAATTTACATGTATAAAGTGTTTTTCATGTGTGAATATAGCCCCTTCTGAGTCTTTCAGTTTCATAGCTATTTTCACTTCACAAGTCATATCTTTATTCTAAAAAGGCTGCCCAGTCAGTTGGCCTGTCATTTGCAATTTGATATCAGTCATGGTTTATTTAGCATATATCAATGCTGACTCTGCATAGCAGTGTACAACATAAAAGGACAAAGGAGTCCTTGCTCTTGAGAAATTGCAAGTACCCTAATGTATGAACATTCATGTAAATTAAAGTTGTTGACTTCATTGGAGGATTCACTTACGATTATTTTAAATGCTTTATTCTAATTTAATCTGATATTTTAATGCTTAATTCTATTTGTAAACCTCTTCAACAATAGCAGTACATTATTGAGTCTGGTCTGTAAGAAAGATTTCAGAAAAATTTGGGAGTGAGTACGACATTGTGTATCCTCCAAAGTTGACAGTCTCATTCGACAGATCTATCATATGAAGCATATCTGTGTTCTGTTGTGACAGAGTTAATGCTGTGCATTTTAAGAAACTAATATTTTTATTAAAATGAAACTTGGGTTGAAACAATATGATTGAATAGTTTCTAGTCATCTGGGTTTGGATTATTTGGAAGCTACTGCCAGTTGATGATATATATTCAAGGCTGATAGAAATTCTCTTGGTATATACTGAAAATTCTGTTAGTGTATACCTGAAAGTGGTAATGGTGTGTAAAAGCTGTAATTATAATATACAAATACTCATATTTTTGTGCTGAAACTCTGGATATAGAAAATTGCTTCAACTGTGTCTTTCTTTTTAAAGGCTTTACTTACTGCAGTAACATCTCAACACATAGAAATTCATGAAGGAACTGTACTGCAAGCTGTGAGAACATGTTACAATATCTATCTAGCAAGCAAAAATCTCATCAATCAGACAACAGCCAAAGCTACTCTTACTCAGATGCTAAATGTTATCTTTGCACGCATGGAAAACCAAGCAGTAAGTATTAAAGAGAGAGATTTAAAGAATACCACAGGCATCAAATATAGAAAAGAACTTATAGAGAAATTACAGTGAAATCTGTGCTTGTAGGAAGAATGTTGTCATTTACAGTTCTACTTACTGGAGATCTGTGGTATTATTTTGCTTTGTTTTGAGGTTTACTGACTTGTTTGACTTTGGAAAAAATATATTTTTAGTGGTTCACAAGTAGAATTTAAAAGATATTTACTGTCATCATCCTCATGGAAGTGTTTATAAATTGATAATATTTTTATTGTACTCAAGCTTAGTAGATGATTTTAATGTAGGTATAAAACTACGTAATTTGGTCTATTCTGCTACAAAATTATTTAATCATTGAGTCCTTTAAAAATAAAATATGTATCTATATTGTGGAAATACATTTTAGGGGGGGTAAGAGATCAGCCAGAGAATCATTTGTACATATTTTTAAATTGTTCAGGTCTTCATAATTACAAATTGACTTTTAACTTTTTTTTGAGCCCATTTTAAACTTCTAATATTACAGAGAGATCTCCTTTACCCCTCTTTCCCTAATGCCAGCATCTTATATAACCATATTACAATAACCAGAAACAGGAATTGACATTTGTATATTACTGTTAAATAAACTACAGAGCCTACTTGAAGTTTACCAATTTTCCTACACATGTCCTTCTTTGTTTCAAGATCCAATCCAGGATCTGACTTTGTACTTAATATGAATTTAGTAGAGGATAGGGATGATGCTAAATACCCTGAAGCACACAGGACAGCTGACAGTCCCTCTCCACAACAAAGAATAATCCTGATCTAAAATGTCAGTAGCACTGATGTTGAGAAACCCTAGTCTAGGAAGTACGGAGGTCTATAGAAAATGTTTAAAGGTTTATTTTCATGCAATAACATTTATAAAAGGATATTTCTAGAGTTTCTTTAACTCTGGAATAAATAGAACTAGAATTCAACACCATGCTTTTCTGTAATTTCAAAGCATGTGCTTGCTCCTCTAAACCATAGGGCAGATCTGTTGAAGTTTAGGCTGAGGGTGGGAATGCACTGCAAGTCATAGGTTCTTCACTGCTAATTTGGAAATTGACTTTCTCATGAATGGGCTAAAGTATTGGTCTGAAAATTCTCTTCTGATTCCATCTGTGCATGTAGTCATGCCCATCAGTTTCCTTATCTGTAAAATACGAGATTTAGACCATGCGTATTATAAGGTTCCCTACATTTTGAGCATTAAAATATTTTAATTTATATTTATTTTATAAATTCATATAATTAGTTCTGGTATTTCCACATAAACTGGACTATTACTAAGGAATATGAAATGTTCATTTTTGGCACAGTGAAGTATTTACCTTTATGGAAATTAATTCTGTGAGAGTCATTCTTATTAGGCCATGAGGACCAGAAGAGATGTGTCTAAAAGCAGTAAAATGCTGAAAAATGAAATCCTGTGATTCTGATCATCACTGTTTTAGCATCTTACAAGTAAGCCAGTTTTATAGGTGGTATTGTATGTATAATAATGACTGGTCTCCTAAAATAAAACTCAACATTTGTTGATACCATTTTTCATCCTTATTAAGATGACTGATTGAGCAGAGACATTTAAGAACTCATTGCTATTTTATTTATTAAATGCAATTTTATTATTTTTTTGATTAAAAAGACATTTGACAACATGACATAAGAACATGTTATACTGAAAATCCCTCCTACTCTTGTTTCTAATTTGGTCATTTCCTAACCTCCACTCTCTAGAGGTAACTATTATTATTAACTACTTTCTTGTGTATCTACATTTTGTTTATGTATGTATGGGTAAAAATGAGCATGTGTTTTATTTCCGCATCCACTTTTTCCCCTCCCTTAGTGAAACTTCTATTTGATTTTTGGAAAATCCACTATTGGCAATAATCCAGTTATTATTCTGAGGCTATTAGAATTTAGTTTTTAAATTTTGTTTTGTTTAGGTTATACATTTACATGATTCAAACACCAAAAATAGTGAAGAGAAGATATATGCTGAAAGACTTCCATCTCTGTTCTTACGTACATCCTTCTAAGAAGTAACCACTGTTACTTGTTTTTGTGTGTTTTTAGTATATTATATGTGCTTTGCTTTTGATGAATAAAGTGTCACCTTATATATAAAGGATTTATAGTTCAGTGTAACATTATCCCTCCAAATTTTAAACAACTCATTTTACTAATATTGGAAATTACTTTATTTCTTTCCAGTTGCAGGAAGCCAAACAAATGGAAAAAGAAAGGCATCGGCAGCATCATCATCTGTTGCAGTCTCCAGTAAGCCATCATGAGCCTGAATCACCTCAACTTAGATATTTGCCACCTCAAACTGTTGATCACATGTCCCAAGAACATGAAGGGGACCTTGATTCCCATACAAATGATGTGGATAAAAGCCTTCAGGATGACACAGAACCTGAAAATGGATCTGATATTTCCAGTGCAGAAAATGAACAGACTGAAGCTGATCAGGCAACTGCAGCTGAAAGTAATCTTTTTGGGAAGGGGCTGTGGGGCATGTGTGTGTGTTAAGGGAAGAGTGTAGGCATGCGTATTTGGGAAAGAAATGTGGAAAGGGTAATATGACTTAATCTATATCAGACACATGGTAATGTGGATTTTTCCATCCTACATGGTGAAGTTATTGACTTCAACATAAAAGACACCTATTAACAATACTATGCATTTGTTAGCATCTCATGAGTAGTATGATTTACAGACTTGTTTTGGAGGAGATATATGTTACTAAACGGGGTCATAAATGTCTGTTAGTGTGTTTTATAAGAACTTGAGTTTTCTTCTTAAAATTAGTTTCACAGCAAACAAAAGACCTAAGGTTTTCTGGAATATGAAAGTTTTAGGGCATCAAAATGTTACTGGTTTGGAAAAATATTATGGTCTATAAAGTACTGAAATTAAATATAAAAAGAAATCTTTTGAGTAACCAACCACCTGACATACAAAAATATTTTTATTTTTATATCCTGATGTGTAGTAATCACTAAAATTGAGATGTTCTCTGATAGTATTTTTCTAAGTAAATTTATTTATAAGAAAAGAGTGGGGCGCCTGGGTGGCTCAGTCGATCAAACATCTGATTCTTGGTTTTGGCTCTCTAGTTGTGATCTCAGGTTCATGAGATCAAGCCCCGAGTCAAGTTGGGTTCCGGGCTCCTCGCGCAGCATGGAGTCTGCTTGAGACTTTCCCCCTCTGTCTCCCTCCCCCTCTGCTCCTCTTCCCACTCTTGTGTGCTCATGCTCTCTCTCTCTCAAATAAATAAATAAAATCTTCTTTGAAAAAGGGTTACAATATAACAAAAATTAAATTACATTTATTTATTTTACGAATTTATTTTTCTAAAAATAATCACATGAAGTCATTTTTTTCCCCCAAAACATTATTTTGAGCTTTAGCTATTCTAGGGAATTTGGTTGTTCCCTTTGTTCCTTCTTAGGTTGGTGTCAAAAAATGACGGAAATTCTCTTGCCTATTCACTGTATTTGTGTGGAAGTAGGATGGTTAGGGCTTAGTAACAGATTATCCAAATTCTAGATTTTTCTTTGAGAAAAGACTTCTGTAATATATTTTCAGCTCTTGAGTTTTTTTTTAACCACATCTTTTTTTTTATGACAATAGTGGCATGATTGGATGCCTTTTCACTATTTTTCATAGTGCTTTACTATTTATTTTAAAAGGGATAATTTTGATAAATTCAACCATTCACAGTACTCAAGCTAATAAGAAATCTGTACTGCTTATATGATTTACATTTTTCTAGTCTTTCCTTGCCAGAATTTCACCTACTTTTACTGTGAGTTTATAAAAGGGCTGATTGAAAGGGCTAATCCCTAATAAAGCTGAGACCTTGTTTATTCCTTCATTTTTTCATGGATTTGGTAAACATTTATTTAGCATACTGTGTCCTGGGTACTCTGTGGGACTTGGAGTTAAAAAACTGTTGGAGATAAAAACACTGTTCTTAGGGTACTCATGGTCTGCCTGGATGGTCAGGTGTATAAATGATGTATAATGGATAAATATTCTGAAAGTGGCATGCACAAGATAATTCTGCTGAGGAGGGTTAGGCAATACCTTTGTAGAGAAAGCAATGATGATTTAGTTGAATGTTGTTGGATAGGAGTTGGAATTGGCTAGCTAGGAAATTTTCTGACAGAAGAAACATGGGCTGAGACCCAAGGAATGGAAGCATCTACTGTGTATGAGTCACCTTATAGGATACAGAATTATAAATAAAACATAATTCACTGTGGCATAGTAATGATTATTTTGGCCCTATAGGTGTTTTCTCCCAACAGCTGATAAAAATGAGAATTCTACTTGAGAAGCATTGGTTAAGAGTGCTCTGGAGTTAGATTATCTGCTTTGAATCACATCTTTATCACTAATTAGTTATATGACTTTGGACATAATGGTTAACTTCTAATGATTTCCTATGTGTAATAAATATTACTGTAATCTATTTCTGTTAATTTGTGTGAGAATTGACTCTTGATTCAGTAGTTATTTTATACACATATTAGTGACTGTGTGTATTTAGTTTTGTTGAAACTAACTTTCAGACTCTAGATATCTAATTTTAGCCAACTAGAGCACAGAAATACAAAGCTTAGGGGCACCTGGCTGGCTCAGTCAGTGGAGTGTGTGACTCTTGATATTGGGGTTGTGAGTTCAAGCCCCCACGTTGGGTGTAGAGATTACTTAAAAAATAAAACCTTAAAAAAATACAAAGCTTAAGGCTGGTGGAAAAATTATCTTGTCCAAGTATTTACATATTTTTACTCCACTAAAAATTTAAGTGTTATTATATTTGAATTTTTTATAAAGTAAGTTTACTGATTTGGTATGCTCATTTATCAAATTTCCTCTTGTGGCATTCAGTATTTTATAGAATGTAGCAAACATAGATTAGTAGCAGTGAACAATAGGGAGGACAGGCTTTTGGAAGCCAGAATCATAAGTAGTGGTCCTTTAGTGTAGTGTGAGCGGGGATGGGCTTGTTAGCACTATCAACTAATATGCTGTCTGATGCCATTTGAGTAGGGTCCTGGATCCCAAAGCATCCCAAAGTGCTAATTCAGCCTTCCTGAGATATTTGCAGCATTTCAAAAAATCTGATGGAAATCCTATTTTTATCTGCAAGCTAACTCTGGAATGTCAAGTTTTATCAGTTTCTCTTAGGTTATTCAGAAGTACTGATGGGCTTTCAATCTGTTTTTGATTGTTAGATTGGGGGATGAATTCTTTTTTACTTATTAAATTTAGTTTTACATTGGATATGTAGATTCTCTGGGGGGAAGAAATAGTAAAGAAGGGATGGAAAGCATTGGTGGACTCCCAGATAGCCCTATGTCTCTTCTTCAAGGACTTCAAAAATATTAAGGCACAACAATGAGCTTGTATTTATTGATGAACTGAATTAATCAATGTAGGCTCTAATTACATTTAATATATACTTAGAAGAGTGTCAGATGTGTTAGATATGTTTCATTCAAAATACTGTAACATCAAAAACTAATGATGTAATGTATGGTGATTAACATAACATAATAAAATTAAAAAAAAAAAAACCCCAAAATACTTTAAAATGTTTGGCTCCTAAAGGAATAATCTAGAAAATTTACTTACGTTGAATCATCATTTGATAGTTTGTCAGGTAAATCATTTTTTAAATTGACTTGAATTTATAAAATACTTTAAATATGGTTTAGTTATGAATTTTGAAGGTTTAACTTGGAGTCTCTTCTAGTTTCATGTATCTATTATATTTTCTTTTATTCTTAGTTTTTAAGGAAGGTTTTTAAATTTTAAATGTTTAGTAAGGTTTCCAAAAAATTAAAATAATGCTTTCTTGGATTTTTCTTTCTTAAAGCGTTATCTAAAAATGACATATTATATGATGGAGAAAACCATGACTGTGAGGAAAAGCCACAAGACATTGTACAGAGCATTGTAGAAGAAATGGTGAACATCGTTGTTGGAGGTAGTGTATTTCACTCAAAATTAGTTTTTTCTGTCTTTGATATTTCATCCCACTATGGAGGTTATTTATATAATGTGTGGAGCAAAAATACAAGCTTTCTCAGCTTAGAGTGTGTGTATAGAAAAAAATATTTAAACATCTTTAATTATAGAAGACTTACTCCCTTTTTTCTCCAGGTTCAGTTATAATCTTTTATAAAAACCCATTATTCCCCTACCGCATTAAAAAAAAGTTGATGCCATTTCATGTTTTTGTTTTTGTGTTTGGTGGCAGAGATATATTCTTTATCCTCCTAAATGTTGTAAACTTTAGAAAATAATTGAAATTGATTTGGTTTTGAGTATGCATATCATTTTTTGGAAAAATCATGCTTTCTTATGCCTTTATTATCACAACCAGTATATAGTTGATATAGGGCCAGTTCCTATCTTATGGATTGTATTATAAAGATGTCTTAAAGTTTGTTAGGAATTTAACTCACATTTTCATAAATAATATTATTTATAGAGAGGATTAGATTTGAGACCAATCCACTGAAGCTTATTTAATTCATGGTATCTTGCGCAGGACTAAGATAGTACCTTGTTACATATACTTCTAGATGTATGATTAAATGTACAGTATGGCTTTTGAATGAGAATAATACTGTTCCAGCAATACCTAACTCCCACTTATAACATCATTTCTAAGAATATATTTTCTCCTTTAATGCAACACTAGAACCAGGCATTCATCTGATTGCCTTCTCGTTTTTTCATCTTTTCATTCAGCAAATACTAAGGAAGTGCGTACAGTTGTGTGGCACTGTAGGAGGATACAAAAGTTAATCCAAGATAGACCATGCTCTGGAAGAAGGGGGTTCTGGAAAGTATGTATGTAAGACTAATACAAGGTATAAAGTGATAAGTGCCATTACGAGGAAACAGCTAACATCCTGTTAAAATTGAGGAAAAAAGTGATTATTTCCAGCTAAAATGATCCAGAAGGGCTTCATGTAGGAGATGACACTTGAACTTAGACTATATGGATTCACACAGGTATGGGGAGTGGTGTTTGATGTATTGGAAGCTCTGTTGGCTCAAGTCTAGAGGAGAGGACTTCAGCCAAACCACGACCTGTCAATTCCCAGGTGGGTAGTTTGGCTGAAGTATAAAGTATGTGATGTCATATAATAGACACTAAGGTTAAAGAAATCTTGAACAAACTTACTAATTAAAGGTTTAAGATTTTAGACTTGATTCCATCATAAAATGAGTTACCATTAAGGATCTTTAAGAGATGGAATGATTAGAATTATGTTTTAAGAAACTAAGTGGGGAAGTAGAAAGTACAGTAGGAGACCAGTGCAGTAATGGAATCCTCAATAGGACAGAAACAGTGGAAATGGAGAGGGAAACGTGAATGAGAAGTGAGATAATGAATGTTAAATCAAGAAGACTTTGCAACTGATTAAATACATAGGTGAGAAAGAGAAATTATAAGGTTTGTCGGAGATCCCCAAGAATACCCCAGGGTTTTGTGATTCACTAGAAGGACTGACAGGATTCATCATATAGTTAACGCTCACCACTAAAATTTTTACCATGTAAAGGTACAGTACAAAATCATCAAAGAGAAAAGGCATATGAAGCAACATCTAGAGGAAATCAGGTGCACACTTCAGGAATCCTGTCCTAGTGAAGTCACACAGGAGGTTCTTAATTCCTCCACATCAGATTGTGAGTGTTGGCTACCAGGGCAGCTCATTAGACTCAGTGCCCAAAGTTATGTCTGCTCCCTTTACTTACATGTAACCTAATTTCAGATTTCCAGAAGGAAAGCTGGTTTTCAGCATAAACCACATTATTTGTGCAAATGGTTTAGGCACAGTGAGCCACTCTTACTAGTTCTGGGAATAGTGGGAACCCTCCCAAAATGTAAGTTCCTCGGTGCCAGCCAAAGGCCAGCCTTGAAAGCAGGCCTTTCTAAGGACAGGCAGTCTCAGGCCTTGCTGTGTTAACTCCTCTCTGCATGGGTGGTCTGCCAGTTTCTCAGCCTAAATGGATAGGTGGATGCTTTAGAACTGGTAGAATTAAATCATGTTGGAGGAGAAGTTGGCTTGGGGAAAAAAGTACTAATTTTTATTTTGACATACTAAATGTGACCTTTTAGTGTACCATCCATGTGGGAATTTTATGAACTACATAATAGAAATATAGAAATCTGCCCTAAGATATCAAGGCAGGTGCTATAGATGGGAGTCATTCTGTTAAAATTAATAGTTGAAGCCATAAAATCATTGAATAAGAAAGTATAGAGACTAAAGAAGAGGCCATGATCTTGGGGAGTATGAATTTAAAAATAAACCAAAAAAGCCCTGTAAACTTACAATCAGGGAAGAAAGAGCATTATGTGTTCATGCATTTTTTAAAAGTTTAATAATATATACGAAGGGATGGCAAATTATATTCCATGAACCACATTTGGCCCGTTGTCTATTTTTGTAAATAATGTTTTCTCGGAACACATACTCGTTTGTTTATGTTTTGCCTATAGTGGCTGTCTTTGCACTACAAAAGTAGAGTTGAGTAGTTGGAACAGACCATATGGCCTGCAAAGCCTAAAATGTTTACTAACCGGCCCTTTGCAAAAAAAAACTTTACCAGTCTCGAATACATATCAATTCAGAGTGTGAAGTGAAATTTCTCTCATTTTTCTGCAACTTTTTACTCAGAGCATTTTCATACCTAGAGAAAAGTCCAAAGAAAGTCCAAAGAACAGTACGGTGAACACCTGTATGCCCTTTCTCTAGATTCACTAGTTGTTAAGAATTTTGGTACATATGTTTTATGTATCTTTAAATGGATGTACACACACACATACATGTATGTAAATATGTGAGTTTTGCTCATCTTTGCTGAGCCTTTTAAAAATTGGTTATATATATCTTGATACTTTACTCCTAAATACTTCAGCATATATCTTCTAAGAATAAGGGCATTCTCATACATAACCATCATTCATTTTCACACCTAAGAAAATTAACACTATTTCAAGAATATCTAATCTAATACTACATTTTAAAATGCTCCCAAATTTCCAAAATGTCTCTCTTATATCCTTTTTTTTTTTTTTTTTTTTCCTTTTCTTTTTTAAGTATGGGATCTGAGTACACTTGCTGCATTTGATTCTGTCTCTTTGGTCTTGTTAGTTTAGAACAAGTTCTCTTGCCTCTTCCCCCAGCTTTCATAACATTTACCTTTTTTTGAAGAGTATGATATTGTCCTGTAAAATGTTATACATTTTGAGTTGATATGACAGTTTCCTGATTTAGATTAAATGTATTTGGCAAGAATACTGCATAGGTAATGTTGGTGCTTCTTAATTACATCATGTTATGTTAACTGGTGCATAACAACAAGTTACCCCTGTTAGTGATAATGTTTGATCACTTGGTTAAGAGGATGACCACCAGGTATCTTCATTGTAAGGGAGCATTTTTCCCTTTATAACTATAGTTGACCCTTCAACGAATGACATGGATTGGAACTACATGGATCCACTACATGTGGATTTTTTCCCCCCATAAATACAGTCCTGTGAAGGTATTTTCTCTTTTTAAATAATTTTTCTTAGGATTTTTTTCTTTAGTTTACTTGACTGTAAAAATACAGTATTTAATACATGTAACGTACAAAATATGTGTTAAACAACTGTTTATGTAAGGCTTCTGGGCAGCAGTAGTCAAGTTTTGGGAGAGTCAGAAGTTAGACGGCTTTTCAACTACATGAGGGGTCAGCACCCCTAAGCCCCGTGTTGTTCAAGGGTCAACTGAAATATGGAATAAGTAATCTGAAAGTGATACTTCGAGATCATAGAAGGATCCATCCACTTAGTGGTTTTAGCATCCATTGATGATCCTTGACTTAGATACTGCATTGGTTACAAAATAGTGATTTCATAATTCTAACATTAATTGACACTTTTCTATGAAGAAGAGCTCTTCCTCTTTAAAAAAAAATAATACTGTGAGCTCATGGGTTCTTTTGTTATTCATTGTATTATAATCATTTACTATTTTTCTTTTTTTTCTTTTTTTTTTCCCTTTGTTCCCGATCTAGCCAGTAGGAATCCAGCTCCTGTGTCTTTCTGATGTGATTCCATTATCTTTGAGCATTTCTTTGTTTTTTGAACAGCAAGATGTTTTAAGTTAAATGTTCAACTATCGCTTGCCCCAGCCCTGGAATCTGTTATTCTTTAAGGAGTTTTTGTTCTTTTTAGTGGGCAATTGTATCTAGAAACTAGGTGTACTCATGTCATGGTGTCATTACTTCTTAGCCTTTCCAGTGTACTGAGACAGGGAGATCTACAGTCACAAGTTCATATTGATAGTTCCAGGTCACATCCAGTGCCACTAGGTTTCTCTTCATCTTCTTACATTTCATATTTGTATCTCCCTTTTCCCACAGTAAAAACCCAAATTCTCAGCAACAACTTAACTAATTTAAAGTTCAAAATGTTTTTATGTGTGTGTATTTAGAATATATCCTACTAAGGATGAATAACAGCTACACTATTTACAACTATTTTATTGATTTAATTTTATTTATTTGAAGATCACTTGCATGAATCAACGTCAAAATTATATAAAACATATACTCAGAATTCTTCCATGCAGTCCTTCCTTTGCTGACCTACCTGACATAGGTAGCCACCTTCATTAGCTTTTAGTTTTTCCTGTGTGTATTTCCTCCAGACAAGCAGGTACTTAACATTATTTCTCTTTCTTTTTGGCAAAACACTGTGTATCTTCTCTTTTTTTTTTTTTGGTCTCCCTTTTTTTCACCTAATATATACTATAAATATTCTTATTTCCGTTGATAGAAATTTTCCTTATTTTTTCTCTTGGCTCTCTGCATAATACTCTATTATGTGGCTATATCATAGTTGACTCAACCAGTCCCTTACTGACAGGAAATTTAGTTGTTTCCAGTGCTTTGCTATTACAGGTAATGCTGCAGTGAATAGCCTTGTACATCTGTATTGTTTCATATTTGTGGGGATTTATCTTGAGGAAAGATTCATAGAAGTGAGATTACTGGGTCAAGTGGTAAATGAATATGAAGATTAATTAGCTATTGCTGAATTTCCCTTCATAGGTATTGTACCATTATGCACTCTTTTTTTTGGGGGGGGGGGTACAGTTTTGCACTCTTACCAGCAATGTGTAAGAGTGCCTTTTTCTCCATAACTGCCAGTGGAATTTAAAGTTTTGAATTTTTGCCAACCTGTTAGGTGAGAAATGTATCTTAGTTTATTTTTTTTTAATTCTAGTATATTTAATGTTTAGTGTTGTATTAGTTTCAGGTGTACAATATGGTGATTCAACAATTCCATACATTACTCAGGGCTCATGATAAGTGTATTCTTAATCCCCTTTACCTAATTTCACCCATCCCCCTTCCTCTCTGGTAACTACCAGTTCTCTTTATTTAAATAGAGTCTGTTTTTTTGTCTGTCTCTTTTTTTCTTTGTTCATTTGTTTTGTTTCTTAAGTTCCACATATGAGTGAAATCAAATGGTATTTGTCTTTCTCTCTGACTTACTTCACTTAGCATAATACCATCTAGATCCATCCCTGTTTTTGCAAATGGCACGACTTTATTCTTTTTTATGGCTAAGTAATATTCCATTGTGTATGTATACCTCATCTTCTTTATCCACTTCTTAGCTTGGTTTTAATTTGCCTTTCTCTATGAGTGAAATTAAATATCTTCTCAAACATAGGGGCCATTGTATTTCTTTTTTTAGTGAATCATCTATTCATGTCTTTTGTTCATTCTATCAGGTTTTAATCTTTGTTATTCTTGCTTTTTCCCTTAGGTTTTTTTTTTTTGTATAGCATTTTTTTTTTTTAAAGATTTTATTTATTTATTTGAGAGAGAATGAGAGAGAGCACATGAGAGGGGGGGAGGGTCAGAGGGAGAAGCAGACTCCCCGCCGAGCAGGGAGCCCGATGCGGGACTCGATCCAGGGACTCCAGGATCATGACCTGAGCCAAAGGCAATCGCTTAACCAACTGAGCCACCCAGGCGCCCTTGTATAGCATTCTTATTTAATTTGATGCTTATCAGTTTTGATGTATATGTAATTCATGACAAATACTGGCCTTTAGAATTTTTGGTTATTGATACCCTCATATTTTCATTTTTTTTCCTTCTCCATTTTAACCTTTCTGTTGCACCATTTACATTTTCTTAAGCTTCAAAACCCAAAGTACTTACTTTTATTAAGCCATTTCATGAGCATTTTCTTTCAAGATCTTTAATTTCTCCCATTATTCTTCTTGGCGATCACTGACTGGTTCTTCCACCTTTTGTTTTTGGGGGTTTGTTTGTTTGTTTACAAAATTACTGTGAGGTCTTCCTGTAAGGCCAACACTTCCTGCTGCTCAGAAAGAAACTTCTTCTGCAAGGCTGCTGCTCGATGTGTAGAACAGGCAAGTAAGAGGCAGCAAATACTTCAAACCACATGTGCCCCAGATCCTCTTTGTTCATGTCACTTCAGTGTTTCTTAATAACCAGCTCTACTCTGTATTTCTTGAACTGTGAATCTTTCTGACTTAGGACTTAGTTTGAATTCTGAAAACATGCTCAGTGCCTTCTTCCCACAGCAAAAACCTCAACCTGCTCTATATTAACTTTTTTAAAAATAAATTCTAATTGAGTATCTATTTACTCCTGTAACCTACCTAGGCTCTCTCTGACTGCTGTGTATCAGCCAAATCAGAGAACCTGTGCTAGTAAATTCAACTCAATAACATAGATTCAATATCTACTATTTAAAAATATTTAATGCCAGACTGCATATTAGAGCTTCAACGACAATAAGACATCTTCCTGACTTTCAAGGGTCTAAAATCTAGTGAGGGGAAAAGTCACATTAATAGATAATGTCAATATTGTAAGCCCTGGAATAGAGGTGTGTTCAGGGTTCTCCTGGAATCCAGTAAGAAATTATTGGACCAATCTTGAAAGTGAAGGATATCTTTCTGAGAAAAATTCTTTCTTGGAAAAGTAAGCAAAGTAGGAAGATATGTCTAATAGCAGAAGCCCAGAGATAATGAAGAATGGATATGAGAAAAACTGTAAGTTTTACATTTTGTTTAATAAAAACTGTTGTATTATTTTTAATACTTGTTTCAAAATACTTTTTATCCTTCTGAATTTTAATCAAACTAAGATAGTGGATAAAATTACTGTATCAGCCGTTCCTGTTTAACAAAACACCCCAAAACTTGGGGTCTTAAAACAATGAACATTTATCAAATTCATAGTTCTGTTGGTTAGCTGTGTGGGTCTTCTGATCTGATCTGGGCCTGCTAGGCTGGGGCTTGATGGCCTAGGATGGCCTCACCCACATATCTCCTGGTTGACAGAGTGATTAGTTTGGTTACTGGAGGGATCAAATAGGGCTTCTTGTCTGAGCTTTCCTTAATCTCTGATTTCCAGGCTTCTTTTTACAGTGGTTTTAAAGTTCCAAAGAGCTGCAAGCCAGAGTAAAGCCCAAGTTACAAGCACTTTTCAAATCTTTGCCTGAGTCACATTTTTTTTTTTTAAATGAACCATTAGGCAAAGCAAGTCATATTGCCAATTCCAGAGACAATTTATGGAGACAGAAACTCCACCTTTTTAAGGGAATAGTTGCAGTTCACTTAGCAAAAAGATCATTTATACAAGGATAGGAAAAATCTCTGGCCATCTTTACAATCTACCAGGACCCATGTAGGCTTTATAAAGTTTTATGATTTTCTTCTTTTTTCATCCTTTATTGTATTACTTTCACCTTGAAAAGCATGTGCCAGTTTGCCTTGGAGCTGGTTATTAGTTATAAATTACAACAAGAAGGGACATTCTTTTTGTTTGCTTTTATTACTACTAATTGAATACATTAACCTCCTCTCAGATTCCCTTTGTTCTTTCTACTTAGCCTTTTTTTAAAAACATTTTCTTATTTAAATTCAATTAATTAACATATATTACTGGTTTCAGAGGTACAGGCCTGTGATTCATCAGTCTTATATAATACCCAGTGCTCATTACATCATGTGCCCTCCTTAATGTCCATCACCCAGTTAACCCCATCCCTCTACCCCTCGCCCCTCCAGCAACCTTCAGTTTGTTTCCTGTGATTAAGAGTCTCTTATGGTTTGTCTCCCTCTCTGGTTTTGTCTTGTTCTATTTTTTTCTCTCTTCCCCTATGATCCTCTGTTTTGTTCTTAAATTCCACATATCAGTGAGATCATATGATAATTGTCTTTCTCTGATTGACTTATTTTGCTTAGCATAATACCCTCTAATTCCATCCATGTCTTGCAAATGGCAAGATTTCATTTTTTTGATGGCTCAGTAATATTCCATTGTGTGTGTATGTGTGTGTACACACACACCACATCTTTATCCATGCATCTGTCGATGGACATCTGGGCTCTTTCCATAGTTTGGCTATTGTGGACATTGCTGCTATAAACATTGGGGTGCAGGTCCCCTTTGGATCACTATATTTGTATCTTTGGGGTAAATACCTAGTAGTGCAATTGCTGGGTCATAGGGTGGCTCTATTTTCAACTTTTTGAGGAACCTCCATACTGTTTTCCAGAGTGGCTGCACCAGCTTGCATTCCTACCAACAGTGTAGGAGGGTCCCCCTTTCTCCGCATCCTCGCCAACATCTGTTGTCTCCTGACTTGTTCATTTTAGCTATTCTGACTGGTGGAAGGTGGTATCTCATTGAGGTTTTGATTTGGATTTCCCTAATGCTGAGCGATGTTGAGCATTTTTTCATGTGTCTGTTGGCCATTTGTATGTCTTCTTTGGAGAAATGTCTGTTCATGTCTTCTGCCCATTTCTTGATTGGATTCTTTGTTCTTTGGGTGTTGAGTTTGGTAAGTGCTTTATAGATCTTGGATACTAGCCCTTTATCTAATACGTGATTTTTTTCCCTTAGTTTTTAAAAGTCCTTTTTATATTAGGGTTCTGTGATATATTTTACAAATATTTTCTCTCAGTTTATTATTCGCCCAAGTCTTTTAATTTTGATATGGTGTATTTTTGCTCTGCAAAATTTTTTTTAAAAAATACTGTTCATGAATGCCTGTATACATAAATCTAAATGGGAACATACTACACTTACTGTTTTATAATCTGCTCTTTCACATTCTGTAGTTCCCATTTTATGTCAGTTTCTAATTCATTACATAGATGGTCCATAATTTATTTAAATAATCTCCTATTAATGGTAACATTTAGATTATTTCCAAGTTTTTGCTTTTTTATAAACTCTGCTCTGAGGATCATTCTTGTTATAGGTATCTTTTAACACTTTAGGATAAATTTATAAAAAAGGAATACTTTAAAAAAATACTTTGATCAAGGCATATGGGCATTTAAATTTACATAATCTGCTTTGTTTAATATCACTTTACTAGATGGATTGTATCTTACTGTTGTAATTTGTGTTTCTTTGACCACTTGCAGGGAGCATTCATTATTTTTGTAGGTAAATATTGGCAGTTTCTTGGTCCAGCTGAGTATCTATAGGCTATTTATACTTTCTGAATTGCCTATTCATGACTTTTGCCTGTTTTTCCTTTTTTGGGTTTTTTTGTTCTTATTTCATGGTTTATTCACATCAAGAAATTAGCCCTTATTCAGTGTATTGTAAATATTTTTTTCTAGTCAGTCTTTTGTTTAGCCTTTGCATATGTTATTGTTCTGAGCAGATATTTGACCACACATAGAAAATGTAATAAATATTGTCCTTTTTTTCGTGAATTCTGTTTTTGCCTTGCTTAGGATGGATTTTACCACCCTAAAATTACAGAAATATTCTGCCATACATTTTTCTAATACTTTTGTTTTTATTTTTTGAATTTAGATCTTTAATTCATCTGAAATGGTTATATAGAATCCGTCCTTTCCCAGTTAATTTGAAATGCCAGTTTTATCCTACGTGATTCTGTTTGAGTTTTCTGTACAGTAACATTGAGCTATTTATTGTATCCAGTGTTGAATTGTTTAAAATATTTTAATTTTGTAGTACACTTTGATCTTTGTAGTGCAAGTCCCCCCACCCCTGCCAATTCTTTTAAACATCTATTACATGTATTCTACATGACTTTAGAACCAGTTTATTAAGTTAAAAAAAAAAAAAGTTTATTTAGTGATTAGAATTGTATTGTGTTTATAAGTTAACTTGGGGAGATATATCTTATTTGAAGTATTGAACCTTCTAATCCAGAAGTATAAGTTCATTCAGTCAGATCTTTTATGTCACTCAGTAAAATTTCATTGTTTTCTTCCTTTTGCTCTTGCACATTTCCTGTTTAATTATTTCTATGTTTTTTGTTTTAGTTTCGGTAGTATTTTGGATGACTCTTTTTTTCTCACTTCCTAATTTATTTTTTTTTAATTTTAACAGTTTTTATTTAATGTTGTATATAAAATTACTTTATTCCTGCATCTTCTCAATTGTTTCTGCCTTATATTTGCCCTTTTTCCTTTTCTACCTGTCTAACTACTGTCCAGGGTTAGTCTCGTGCTGACCACGTTGCTAGGGTGAATGCCCACATGGACAGTTGTACCATGAGCCTTGTCTCGTGGTACTTATTCAGTGTAGATGATGTATTTCTTCCTGTAAACC
Source organism: Neomonachus schauinslandi (assembly GCF_002201575.2). Classification (NCBI taxonomy): domain Eukaryota; kingdom Metazoa; phylum Chordata; class Mammalia; order Carnivora; family Phocidae; genus Neomonachus; species Neomonachus schauinslandi. The sequence goes on along the minus strand of NC_058406.1, from coordinate 123,816,386 downwards.
TGCACTACTTTGTCAGTTTGCTGACCTTTGTGGTATCCTCGCACAAATTGTACTTCAGCATCCTTTTGAATGGGCATGGATTGAATGTTGTACTTCTGTCTCAGCTTTTTGGAAAGGAGGGAAGACATCATCTTCCTGTGAATGTGGGAAGGTGCATTGAAATACCTTTTACTCTTCTTGCTCTGGTCAGAAGTCACAAAGGGATTGAACTTCATTTTGGTTGCTGGCACTTCAGCAATGGCCACAAAAAGCTCCCACTTCCTAATTTAATTGGAATATAGAAAAACCGTCATTTTTCCATATTTATCTCGTAGTTATTCACTTTCTAAACTCATATTGTTTCTAAAACTTTATTTCATTATCTTGGGTTTTTCTAGGTGAATAATGTATTTTGTCTTTGTTCTTTTACAGTATTTATTCCTCATTTTTGTTCTTTTGTTTCTGTTACGGAACATTTGTTTGAACCTCTAGAAAATATTGAATAGTGTTAATGATGGCAAGGAACCTCATTTTGTTTTTAACATTACTGTTGTATTTCACCAGTAAGTTTGATAATTGCTGTTGGTTTTTGGAGGATACTCTATCAAATTAAGTATATGAGTGTGTGTGTGCCTGGATGTGATTTTAGTTTTGTTTTTTAAGTCAGGATTAACTTGAATTTTTTCATACCATTGAAAAATACCAGATCAGCAATTATGAAAACTTACTGGTAAATATAGCAGTAATGTTAAAAACATTACATTTGTCTCTTGTTTATTTATATTTTTCCCAGTAATTTCAATGGGATTCATCAAAGGAGAAGTTAATTTTTAGTGGACTCAATTTACCACCTTGAAAACAGAAGTCTGCACTTATATTTAGGAGACAATTAGAGACGGAGAATTAGAGGAGAAGACATAGAGAATAATAATATCTAACTCTATTAAGTACTTTCTGTGTATCCCAAATGATTTTATGTGCTTTACTTACATTTATTAAATTAATCCTCCCCAAACACTGGGATATTTAGGTGCTGTTACTATTTCCTTTTTTACAATGAGAAAATTGAGAGATCTAAGTTAACTTGTAGGAAGCAGTAAAGTGAAGAATGTTTTCAGTTCTTTTGAAAAATTTCCTAGGAAGGGAGGAAGGAAAGTATCATCAATGAATATTGATTATTCCTCTCAGAAATGTGAAAAAAGGATAAAAATGGACAGTAGCAGAGGTGTAGCAAGAGTTGAAGGAAGATTTTTTTTTTCAGTGAAAAGATTTGAGTATGTTAATAAGTATTGGAGAAGATCAGTCATATACATGAAATTGAAAATGTAATGTTGCAAGAAAAAACTTGAGTTGGGGGGGAAGATATTAATGAATGCAAGAAGAGATGGGTTTGAGGGTGAATGAATAGTTCACTTTAGAAGTACAAAGGAATATTTTTTCCCCTGAAATGAGAGGAAAGAGAAAGATTATTGTTGATGTCAGGGAACTTTATGGTGGGACAAGGGAGACTGAAGTAGGCTATGTTAAGTTACCTACTTCTTAGCTAAGTAGGTAATTTGTTTGTTTGTTAAGGGAAGGTGGAGGAGGGACAGTGGGAGGGGATGTAATTGGGTATTGACAGAAAATGGAATAAGTGCTTTGAGGACAGTTATCATTTTCTGATAATCATTATTAAATTTTTTATGACTTCTTCCAGAGAACTCTTTGCATATTAAACATTTTTATATATGTAAGATATATATAATAAATAATATGTCTTAAAAGCTGTAGCAGTATTTAGCACATTAATACATACATATATATTATGCATATTATATATATATTAAAAGTTGTAATAGTATTAAGCATGTCTAATATTAGCAGGTTAAAGATCCAAAAGGTCCACTAGGAAAACTGTTTTGTGTAATGCAGAGTTTCCCAAATATATTTTATCAATGAATATCTTTTTCATGTACCAGTTGTTAATTGTAAAACATACTTTGAAATCATCCAGTTTAAACTATCCAGGGTGTTCTAATTGGGAGAGCAGAAAGCAGCTTCAGAGTTGGGACACCAGATATACTCTTTTCATTACCGAATTAGCCAAAAATTGGGCACATGTTATCAGTTATAGACAAAATAATAGCTACCACTGATTTAGAATTAGTTGTGTTCTTTATGTATTGGGCGTATGTAGGGTATGTGTGTTTTGGTGATTCCTCACGAACATTATTATCTTTGTTGCTGATGAAGAAACTGAGGCAAAGAAAGATGAAATAAATTATCCAGTTAAATGGGGAGACATGATTGAAACACAGGTCTTTCATATTCCAAAATCTTTTATAGTATAGTATGTTTCCTTTGCTTATAGTTCTCTTTTAATTGGTAGCGTGAAATGAGCAATTTTCTGCCAGATGGGCTGAGTTATGGCCACAGATAAGTATGTATTTCTTTTTTTAAATAACATACATTACACCTAGAATAGTTATGAAACTAGATATTATTTGCATTATCTCTTTGTTCTACTGGAAGTCATTTATTTCTGTTCATATTAATTAAAAGTATGATTACTCAAGAGTGACATGCTGAAAAATACTCAGGGGTGTAGCCATTTTTCCCATATCTGTGTTCTTAAGAATATATTATTAGAGTTATTAATAGGTATTCTAAAAAGAGGAAGAGGGGCTCATGGTAAAATAAATTTTGGAAACACTGCGTATTATATATTCCCTTTAGAGAGCAAATTAAAAACTGTAATAAAGAAAGCTATTTCCCAGCATATCTCTAACTTACTTGATAATGGAATTTTTTTTTTTAAGAATCTCTGTTAACATCTTAAGGCATTAGCATTCATTAGAACCAAGTTTAGTAAATGATAATATAGACCAAAAGAAAGCTTCTGTTTGGGCACATACCAGTTAGCCTTTGATCAGCTGAGTGTGTTCCTAGCTAGAGCTACTTAAGGATTATATTTGGATGTATTCCAAATGCATACTTACTACTAAGTATGCTAACCTTTAAATGGTGCCAATACATACTGTTTCACATTGCTTTTTTGCCACTGTTGCGTTTTAAATACTCTTTATGCTTTTTCAGTACACTTCAGTTAAGTCAGATATATTTGCATGTTTTTTTATTCTTACCATTTTAGATATGGGAGAAAGGACTACTATAAATGCAAGTGCAGATGGCAACATTGGAAGTATAGAGGATGGTAGCGACAGTGAAAATATTCAAGCAAATGGAATTCCAGGAACACCAATTTCTGTTGCATATACACCGTCTTTACCTGATGACAGATTGTCTGTCTCTTCCAATGATACTCAGGTATAAATGGGGGGCAGGGGGTGTCCAGTTAATCTTACAGATTTATAGGCTACCAGCACCTTGTGGTGAATATATCTAGTTGATCTGCTGGCTGATTATAATTTGGGAAAATAAAAACTTGGGTTTTTCTTATTGATATAAATCAAAGCAGTTTATTCCCTGAATATATTGAAAGTTAACTTGCCAACTCTAAGCTGTTTCATATATGTTCACATCTTCTCTATGCTCCCCGCTATTGATATCTTGTCAGGGCATGATGTGTTAGATTTTGTTTGTAATGGTATGAACTGGATAAATTTCAAGAGGTTTTTTTGGTGGCAAAGAGAGAATATTTTTAAAGAATTTATTTTTTGGGGTGCCTGGGTGGCACAGTCAGTTGAGCTTCTGCCTTCGGCTCAGGTGATGATCCTGGGGTCCTGGGATCGAGCCCTGCATCGGGCTCCCTGCTCAGCGGGGAATCTGCTTCTTCCTCTCCCTCTGCCACTCCCCCGTTTGTGCTCTCTCTCTTTCTTCCTCTGTTAAATAAATAAAAATCTTTATTTAAAAAAAGAATTTCTTTTTTAAGGTATTAATTTATTGCTGGGGAGGAGGGTGGTATGTCAGATTAAAGAGAAACAGTGTGGCAAATTCCTCATCAGGTTTCTCCTCCAACAGAACCCCCTCCATTAATTACTGAACTGAATAAAATATATGGAAGGTTGAAATGATTTTACACTGGCAAATGTCTTTATTTACATGGTATGTTAACTTGTTTAGGAATCTGGAAATTCTTCAGGACCTTCACCTGGTGCTAAGTTTTCCCACATTTTACAAAAGGATGCCTTTCTAGTATTCAGGTCATTGTGTAAACTGTCCATGAAACCACTGTCAGATGGACCACCAGATCCAAAGTAAGTCATTACCTATTCTGCTTGACAAATAGTTTTTTAAGCTTGAAACTTACTTACTATAAGGTAGTCTTTGGATTTTCTTTTGTTCTTCTTGCCCCATAAAACTCTCAAAAATATATTTTAGGGTTATTTTGCTTTTTAAAAAATGTATTTGAAAAATAGTTCGAAAATTGCTAGATACCTTACACTGTTTCCCAAAGCATACCAACAATATTAGAGAATTGTGCCTGGTTGAACAATTGAAAGAATTCTTATTTCAGTATCATGAGTAACTTTGGAGTAAGTGTAGCCCTGTTACATTTAGCCTCATGCTAGGTTTCTGAAAGCTACCAGTTGAAAGGTAATAAAACCTAAGAGAAATGAATTCTAAAATTTATAACGAAAGATACTGCATATTCATTAAGGTCTGAAAAATGCTCTGATGTGATACCTTCCTCTGTGGGAAGCAGGAAGTACTTTGAGATAGGAGTCACTTGTCTGATTCCTGTCAAATATATCAGTTTAAACTGTAGGAAAGTGCCATTTTTGTAAGTCATAAGTCACCAAATATCTTTCATTTCATATGAGTCAAATGTAACTAATTCTTGCTTGAGACTGAGTTTGGGCACTATTGGAGAGCCATGCCTCCCTAATGTTGCAGCATGGTGTAATACAGCATGACAATTTAGGAGAACTTTCTGGAGAAAGAAATCTTAAAGGTGGCTTGGCCTGAGCGGCTTGGTGAAAAGGATATTGAAATGGGGGAAAATGTAAGCACTACTTCATTTTTTAAAAACTCTAGAGCATTCCGGTTTCTAAATGTCACCTAAGAAGAAAGACGAGAGACAGTTACAATAAAAACTTTATTAAGTTTGGGGAGAAAAGAAAAACTTTGTAAGTTTTGGGAAACCACATTTGTTCTATTTTCTATAGTTTTATTTTGTCACATTGTACTGGTTCAATGAGAAACATCTTTTAAGCCCTAAACCTAAAATTCTAAAATCTTTTTAGGCCCAAATCCTGAGAGTCAGAAATATAACACTGATTTTTCTTTATTTTGAAAATATAAACTCTACAGAAAAAGGATGAAGGTTGTTCAGATTGCAATATATAAAGTTGACTATACCCTGTGTAATAAGAATATATTCAAAATTTTTTCAATTTCTTATTTTCACTATGACAGGAAAAATAACCATCTCATTCCAAATTGTTGAAGGTGGAAATAACTTAAGAATTTAGTGTTATTGCTGAAGGCCATCTTTGCCATGATTTAAAAATGTTATTAACCTTAAAAGTCTCAGATGTTTACTTTTCCAAATCAACTGTTTAAAAATGTGATTTGAAAAAATATTAATAAGCAGAAAAAGAATTCCTTAAAGTGCCCAAAATGAAAAGAAAACAAAAGAAAATACATGATTTTAAGGAGTACTCTATGGCAGGGGGCTTTCCTTTAGCACTATATAAAGAGTAATCTAGTTTTGGAGAGCTTCAATCTTTAATATTACAAAGGATTCTTATTTTTGGAGAGCTGCAATCTTTAATATTACAAAGGATTCTTATGAGGAATAATGTAAATTAATTATCCTCCTACTCAGTAGACTTAAACCAAATATTAGGAAATTTTGTTTGAACATAAAAAAGACCTTTTTGGTCATCAGGAACATTAAACATTAGAATTGAATACAGAAGAGGGGCACCTGGGTGGCTCAGTTGGTTAAGCGACTGCCTTCGGCTCAGGTCATGATCCCGGAGTCCCGGGATCGAGTCCCACATCGGGCTCCCTGCTCGGCGGGGAGTCTGCTTCTCCCTCTAACCCTACCCCCTCTTGCGCTCTCTTTCTCACTCTCGCTCTCTCTCTCTCAAATAAATAAATAAATAAATAAAAGAATTGAATACAGAAGAAATCAAATTTTCCACCCCTAGAAACTGTTCATTTTCCAAAAGAAAATATGTGGTTCCTATCTTACATGATTTTTTCCCCCAAAATTAATGACTTGTAGTTACATAATTTTCTTTTTTGCCTTTCTTCTCTTGATATTTTGTGATCTTGCTAAGATGATGTTCCAGGAAATGTTCGTTAAGCTTGAATTATAATTTAAAACTACCCCGTGAAAATCTGCAGGCCTGAAATTTCTAGCTTCTTTTGCCTATAAAAGTGTACTTGATTGTGTCATAAGACAATCATTTGATCATTTCTTCATTAATTAATGCTTTATAGATAGTAGGTACTTAATAAATGTTTAGATGGGTACATGAATAAATCCATGAGTTATATTGAGCACTTACTATGTACAGGCATTTTGTTAGAGCTGGGGATACAAAAATAAAACCTACCACAAAAATTTATGTGTTAGATAACAGTAAGCTGCAGGTTGTAATAACTACTGGAATAGAGCAGAAAAAGATAATAAATTAGCTAGACTAGGAAATAGTCGTAATATAAAAGCCTTGGAAGGCTTCAACATGAAGGGGAGATACTTAACCCATACCATATTTTCTGGGCTATTCATAATCTAACCTCGTACTGTTTCTAATTTGATTTAAGCTTTTTTTCCCCTTTGTTAATAACTATATTTGCTGCACATAGCCATCTTGGAAAGTTGATATGTAGTAGCAAGTAATGATATTATTGGTTCCAGTTTTATTTCAAAGATGGTAATATTTTTGTGATTCCCATTTACATGAAATTAAATATTTCTTGTTAGAGTTTCTTAGGTTCTTGAAATACTCGACCCTTAAAAACCATAAAATTTTTAAGGTAGAAATCAGGAACAGTTAAGTAAACTTAATTATCTGTGGTGTGAATGTAACTGATACAGCATTTGAAAAAAATAAAAGAATTAGCTCCTAGAGCATGTAAGTGTGTTCTGTATTTGAAAAGTTGCATGGGATCCAATCTTCTTGGTCTGTTGGCCTTAAGAGGCCTGTCAATGGGAGAAAAATTATGTGTTGTGAAATCTGATAATTACAATGCCAGATACTGATCAGAATATAGCATAGTATATTGATCAGAAAAAAAGTGAAAATTTAAGCTGAAAGGGAGTTTTTTTGCTTTTCATTATTAAAATACGTAGAATAAATGGGTAAACTATTAAGAGATATAAATGTTCTAAAAGCCTCTGTATTTCAAAAAAGAAAAGAACTTTAAATGGTTATTGAAAAAATAAGCTTGAAGTAGTCCTACAACTTGTTCATGCAACCAAAACTTTTAATTTTGTTTAGGGTTTTTGAGTAGCATACGTAGGGAAAAAGTACATTATATACTAAACTATTAAATATTATATACTATGTATATGTATATATATACATATACTAAATATGGCATATAATCTGGGAAGATTATGATGATTTCTAAAAGGTGAAATATGCTTGTGAAAGAAAAGAACAAGGAATAAATCTTTATATTTAGTGTCCAAAGGAACAGTAGCTTGATTTTAAATATGTGTGAATGATTGCTTTTCCATATAAAAAGTTTGTGAAATTATGTGGTACTTGAGATCATAAGTGGAACTACCCATTACTAGTGGCAAAGCTTATTCATGTACTGTACTTTATGTGGTCGAGTTTTCTGTTCCTCTCCATTTAAAAGTTTGTGAAATTTTGTGGTACCAGGAAATATCTTTGGAACAGCCTTTTATTACCATAATGCTAAATATGTCCATATACTGTGCCTTCTTTTTTACATTTTAGGTCTCATGAGTTACGATCCAAGATTCTTTCATTGCAGTTACTTCTATCCATTCTGCAGAATGCAGGACCTGTTTTCAGGACAAATGAGATGTTTATTAATGCTATTAAGCAGTATCTCTGTGTTGCACTCTCAAAAAATGGAGTGTCATCTGTTCCAGAGGTTTTTGAGCTTTCTCTTTCCATATTTCTCACTTTGTTGTCAAACTTCAAGACACATCTGAAGATGCAAATTGAGGTATGTTCTGCATTGTTGGGTATTTCATTTGTTTCATGTTTTAAATCAGATTATTAATCCCCTAGAAAATATTTCAGAATGTGAAATAATATTTGTGAATTGTCATGTACAGCTGACCCTTAAACAGTACCGCTTTGAACTGAGTAGGCCCACTTACATGTGGATTTTTTTTTCAATAAGTGTAGATACAGTACTGTAAGTGTATTTTCTTTTTTTTTTCTTTAGTTTACTTGATTGTAAGAATACAGCATATAATACATTGTAATGTACAAAATAGTTAGTTGAATGTTTATGTTGTCAGTAGGCTCGTAGCCTATTAGTAGTTAAGCGTTTGGAGAGCCAAAGTTATATGTGGATTTTCAGCTGTTCTGGGATCAGTACCCCTAACCCTCACATTGTTCAGGGGTGAACTGTGCTTCTTTTTTTTCATTTACTCATTCAACTAGCATGTGCTTATGAAGTACTAAGCACTGGGTAAACATTAAGAAAACAAAATCAAATTAAGACACAGCCCCTGCCTTCAGGGAATTTATACTGGTTGAATTGATGATTCTAGATGTCTTGAGGTAATTCAGTCCTCACAATAATTTTGCCGTTGTTTGTATGGTATGTAATAGTGAATTTGGTTATCTTAAAAGAAAGCTCTATATATACTTCACACGGTTTTAAGCCATCTAAGTTTTGGGCACTTTAAAGAGGCTATTAAGAAGGATTATATTTTTAGTGTTATATTTTAGGAGTTTGAAATTTTAATTTTTGCTTTGTATTATTTTTCTAATGTGCAAATGATAAATTATCATTTCCTAGAGATTTGAGGTGGGTGGAACAATCATATTATACTTTATTACTAATGTTCTCAGTATCTATTAAAATTCACATGGAATATTATGGGAATAAGACAGAATAAGGCCCTGGTATTTTAAGTGAAAGGTTTTTAAATGGGGGCCAAATTCTGAACAGGAAACAATTTCTGGTACATATATATTGTCAAATTTTAGTTTGTCTTATGTCTGTCAAAATAATGGAAGGCATTTAACTAGGAACAGTTGCTATTTTTTGATAACTTTTTTCCCATTATTTTCAGGAAGTACAGTTAAAAGAGATTTAAAAAAACTTTTGGAACTTTTGCTTCCTTACTAACCCAAAAGTCTTTCATGTGATGATGAAGCATTTAAATTGCTATTAGATAATTTTAGAAGACTACATTCATTTACTTAGAGATTTCTGAACACTGAGACTCAACTTCTTTAAGTACTGTTTAGTAGACTGAAATATAAATTCTTAGGGAACCAAGTATCACAAAAATCATTAAAGTTGGGATTACTATTTTTGTAGATTAAATTTGATGTACCAAACTTTTGGAAACACAAATTTAAAGGGAATACTGGTAAGAAATTTCCTTTGTCCTCAGATGGTAGATTCTCATTACAAAATTGTTGTAATGTTGTTCTGTATGCTTAAAGAGAGCAGGTTTATTTCGCTCTCCATTGTCCCTTATCGAGAGATTGAGGATCAAACAAGACAAGTGTAGATTGCTTTTGAAAATACTGCACATATTCAAATGCACGATAAGCTGTGTTCTAGTTGGAGAAAGCAAAGCCGACATATAAATACCTAAATTTGCAAAGTAGTGTTGAGATTGTTATTACATGAATGTTCATTTTATGAGAATATTCACTTCAGAGTTTCGGTAATATGATTTTCCATAGACATTAACTTACATGCCTATATCAGAAAATAGTTAATGCACAACTTTTCAAGAAAATATTTGCGAAGTGTCTATGATATTACTATTACTCTACACACATTACATTTTAGGTGCTCTATAAATCTTTAAAATTTTGGTGTTTTTTTAGAGCCCCTGTCGATGGGCATGATGTCTTAAATTACAATTGTAGGCTATTGCTTGCCTAGTATAATTTGATAACTCATAGAGAGTAGCTAAAGTTTTTATTTTTCTCTTTCTCCAAATCTAGGGGTTTTATTTAGTCCACAATTTGGAGAGTTCTAAACTTTCTTTTTTATTTGTGTAGTATAACTGATGTTAACAGTATTATATTAGTGTCAGGTGTACAACATAGGGATTCAACATTTCTGTACATTACAGGATGATCACTGCAGTAAATCTAGTTACCATCTGTTATCTTACAAAGTTAATACAAGATTATTAACTATATTCCCCATGCTGTGTATTACATCCCCATGACTTATAACTGGCAGTTTATACCTCTTAATCCTCTGCACCCATTTCGAACCTCCACATCCTCACCCCTCTGTCAGCCACCAGCTGGTTGTGAGTCGGAGCTTTGTTTCTTTTGTTTTTTGGACTCCAAATTTAAATGAAATCATGGCAGTATTTGTCTTTCTCTTCCTTATTTCACTTAGCATAATACTTGTAAGGTTCATCCATGTTGTTGCAATGACAAGATTTAAATTCTTTTCTATGGCTGAGTAGTGTTGCATTGCACATATATATCATTTCTTCTTTATCCATTCATGGACACTGAGATTGTTCCGTTATCTTGTCTATAGTAAATAATGCTGCAATAAACATAGGTATCATATATCTTTTGATATTAGTGTTTTCATTTCATTGTATAGATACCCATTAGTGGAATTGCTAGATTATATAGTAGCTTTATTTTTAATTTTTTGAGGAACCTCCATACTCTTTTCCATAGTGGCTGTACCGGTTTACATCCCCACCAGTAGTGTACAAGAGTTCCCCTTTCTCTACATCCTCGTCAACACTTGTTATTTCTTATCTTTTTGATAATAGCCATCCTCACAAGTGTAAGGTGATATCTCATTATGGCTTTGATTTGCATTTCCTTGATGATAAGTGATGTTGAGCATCTTTTCGTGTACCTGTTGGCCATCTGTATGTGTCTCCTTTGGAAAAATGTCTATTCATAACCTCTGCCGGTTTTTTTAATTGATTTTTTTTTTGTTTTTTTGCTATTGAGTTGTGTAAGTTCTTTATATAGTTTAGATATTAATCCCTTGTTAAATATATGATTTGCACATGTCTTCTATTTAGTAGGTTGCCTTTTCATTTCATTGATGGTTTCCTTTGCTGTGCAGAAGCTGTTTAGTTTGATGTAGTCCCATTTGTTTACGTATGCTTTTGTTTCGCTTGCCTTTGGAATCAGATCCAAAAAGACATCACTAAGGCTTATGTCAACAAGCTTACTACCTATGTTTTCTTCTAGGAGTTTTTTATGGTCTTACATTCAAGTCTTTAATCCATTTTGAGTTCATTTTTGTACATGGTGTAAGATAGTGGTTCAGTTTCATCATTTCACATGTAGCTATCCAGTTTGCCCAGGACCAGTGATTGAAGAGACTGATTACTGATTTAATCTCCTTACTAGTAATTGGTCTATTCAGATTTTCTATCTCTTCCTGATTCATTCTTGTAACATTGTATGTTTCTAGGAATTCATCCATTTCTTCTAAGTTGTCCCATTTGTTGGTATGTAATTGTTCATAGTAGTCTTTTGTGATCTTTTGTATATCTGTGGAATTAGCTGTAACCTCCTATTTCATTTCTGACTTTGTTTGAGCCCTGCCACTTTTTTCTTGGTGAGTCAGCCTGAAGGTTTGTCAGTGTGTGTATCTTTCCAGAGAATCATCTCTTTGTTTATTCATCTTTTCTGTTGTCTTTTTAGTCTCTCTCTCATTTATTTATACTCTGATCTTATTTCCTTCCTATGTTTAGTTCCTTGTATTCTTTTTTTTAATTCCTTTAGATGTAAAGTTAAGTTACTCATTTGAGATTTCTCTTGTTTGTTGAAGTAGGCTTGTATTGCAATGATTCCCTCTTAGGACCACTTTGGCTGCATCCTATAGATTTTGGTATGTTGTATTTGTTTTCGTTCATCTCAAGGTAGTTTTTGACTTCTCCTGTGACTCAGTTGTTCAGTAGTGTGTTGTTTAATCTCCACTTGTAGTTTTTCAGTTTTTCTTCTTGTAATTTCTAATATTAAACCATTGTGTTTGAAAAAGGTGTTTGATATGATTTCAGTCTTCTTGAATTTATTGAGACTTGTTTTGTGGTCTAAAATGTGATCTGTCCTGGAGAGTGTTTCATGTGCATTTAAGAAGGGTGTATATTCTGTTTTTGGGTTCTGTATACTGTTAACGCTTGAATGAAACAGGGGTAGGGACATTTAACTCCTGCCTAGTCAAAAACCCAGGTTAACCATCTGACTCCCCCAAAATTTAACTACTAATATCCTACTGTAGCCTGGAAGCCTTTACTGATAACAGTGAACTAACATATATTTTGTATATTGTATGCGTGATATACTGTGTTACAATAAAGTAAGCTAGAGAAAAAACATTAAGAAAATCATAAGAGAAAATATCTTTACAGTACGTTACTGTATTTATCAAAAGAAATCCACATAGGATGGAGCTTGAGAGTATTTTTTTTAAGTGTGTTTTTAAGATTTTATTTATTTATTTGAGATAGGAAGAGAGAGAACGTGAGTGGTGGGGAGGGGCAAAGGGAGAGGTAGAAGGGGACTCCCTGCTGAGCAAGGAGCTTGACGTGGGGCTTGATCTCAGGACCCTGAGATCATGACCTGAGCCAAAGGCAAGTGCTTAACCAACTGAGCCACCCAGGCACCCCGGAGCTTGAGAGGTAAAATAAGTCAGAGAAAGACAAATACCATGTGATTTCACTCATATGTGGAATTTAAGAAATAAAACAGATGAACATATGGGAAAGAAAAGAGAGAGAGAGGCAAACCAGGAACAAACTATAGAGAACAAACTGAGGTTTACTGGAGGGGAGGTGGGCAGGGGGATGGGTTAAATGGGTGGTGGGTTAAGGAGGTCAGTAGTGATGAGCACTGGGTGTTGTAGGTAAGAGATGGATCACTAAGTTCTACACCTGAAACTAATATTATACTGTATGTTAGCTAACTGGAAGTTAAATAAAAACTTGAAGGAAAAAAAAAATCCACATATAAGTGGGCCTGCATAGTTCAAACCCATGTTTTTCAAGGGCTGCCTGTACATCTATTAAATCCATCTGGTATAATGTGTTATTTAAGACCAGTGTTTCCTTAATGATATTCTGTCTTGATATAAGTGGAGGATTGAAATTTCATACTCTACTGCTGTCAGTTTCTCCCTTTAGGTCTGTTAATATTTGCCTTATATATTTCAGTGCTGCTATGTATGGTGCATATATAAGTATTCTAAATTTTTGCTGGATTGACCCCTTTATTGTTATTTACTGCCCCACTTTGTCTTTTATTACTGTCTTTGTTTTAGTCTTTTTTTGTCTGATATGAGTGTAGCTATACCACCTTTCTTTTCATTTCCCTTTGCATGGAATATCTTTTCCATTCTTTCACTTTCAAGTCTGTGTATGTCCTTACTTCTGAAACGAGTCTCATATAGGAAGTATATAGATGTGTCTTGTTTTTTCATTCATCCAGCCACTATATATCTTTTGATTGGGGCATTTAGTTCATTTACATTTGAAGTAATTATTGATAGGTAAATACTTAACTGCCATTTTGTTAATTTTTTTCTGACTGTTCTGTTCCTTTTTCTTTTTCTCTTCCTTTGTGGTTTGATGACTTTTTTTAGTGTTATGGTTAGAGTCCTTTCTCATTTTGTTTGTATATTTACTATAAGTTTTTGGTTTGTGGATATGGTGAGGTTCACATATATCCTATGTATAGATCAGTTTAAGTTGATCACAACTTAAATTTGAACACACTCCTAAGCTGCATTTTTACTGCCTCCCCCATTTTATGTTTTTGATACCGCTTTTTACATTTTTTATGTAACCCTTAACTAATCATTGTTTTAATTGATTTTACTTTTTTTAACTTTATTAGTAGCTTTATAAGTGATTAATTTACTACCTGTACTATAATGTGCCCTTTCTAGTGAGATTTTTACTTTTGTATATTTTCTTGTTTATTAGTGCCATTTCTTTTCAGCTGAAAGAAGTCTTGTTAATATTACTTATAAAAACAGTTTAATTATAATGAACTTCTTTGGTTTTGCTTCTCTGGAAAACTTGCTCTCTTCTTGAAATTTGAATGATAATCTTGCTGGTTAGAGTATTATTGGTTGGAAGTTTTTTCCTTTCAGCACTTTGAATATCTCCTGTCATTCCCTTCTGGGCCACACAGTTTGTGCTCAGATATCTGTTGATAGCCATATGGGTTTTTCCTTGTACACAACTAGTTGTTTTTCTCTTGCTGCTTTTAAGATTTTCTCTGTATCTTTAATTTTTGACATTTTAGTTATAATGTGTCTTGGTGTGGACCTCTCTGAATTCATCTCATTTGTAACTCTTTGGCCTTCCTGGACCTAGATGTCTGTTTCCTTCCCTCAGGGAAGTTTCTAGACATTAATTCTTCAGATAAGTCTTCTGCCCCTTTCTCTTGCTCTTCTCCTTTAGGGACCACTGTAATGAGAATGTACTTCCACTTGATGTTGTTCCTTAAGTGATCTTCATTTTTTAAAAATTCTTTTTCCTTTTTGTTGCTCTATTTGGGGGGTTCTTCTGCCCTGATTTGTAGATCGCTGGTCCTTACCTATTTGATTCAGTCTGCTGTTGAACCCCACAAGTGTATTTTTCAGTTCAGTTATTGTGTTCCTCAGCTCTTGACTTCTTTGCTATTTCATTTTCTTTCTTGAAGTTCTCATCCATTCCTGTACCACATTCTGTGAGCATCCTTATGACCATTACTTTGAATTCTTTTTCATGTAGATCACTTATCTCCATATCATTAAGGTCTTTTTCTGAGGTTTTTGTCTTTTTTTTTTTTTTTTTTTTGAAATCTATTTCTCAGTTTCCTCATTTTGCTTGACTGTTTCTATGTATCAGGTGAAACAGCTGCCTCTCTGTCTTGAGGGAATGACCTTGTGCAGGTGATGATCTTTCTCATTCAACCTTGCCCTAGCTCTTGGTTGTCCCTGGAACCTTTGTGATTATCTAAACCACCTTATTTATTCTTGATATGCACCTATTGTTGAGGATGTGCCCTGTCCTGTCAGTGATCCATGGGGAGGAATCTCATTTAGCACCTAGTTTCAGGCTGTTTGGAAGCCACTCCCTCAGGCAACAACTTTTAAATAATGCAAATATATACAGTCCTGTTCTCCAGACTGGAGATCTGGAGATGTCCCCTGTGTGACAGTGGCAAAAATCCTGACTCCAGAGAAGTGCATTAGCTCCTTTCTGAGAAGACCTGTCAAATTGTAGTAAGGCCAGGGGAGGCACAAAACATGGCTTCTCCCTGCTTTCACTCCTGGGGAGCACCTTTTTCACCTTTAGATGTGAGGGAGACATGAAGCCTGTTTCTCAGGCTGAAGCTTCCAGGCTAAATAAATAGACCTTTTTTTACAGGAAGACATGTTGTGTTTCAGTCTGCTGTCTGTGCAATGCCCTGTGGATGGTGGCATGCCAAGAACAGTCTTTCTGATTGTTACAATCCCGTGTTGCTCTGAATGCCAGCTCTCTTGGCCACCAGGGCCAGGCAATCAAGTGGTATCTCCTCTGTGGATTGCACATGCTCACTGGCTGTAGCAAGACAACTGGAGAGTGAGGGGAAGGGGCACCCTTGCTGGCTTAAGACTTCAAAAAGGCAGTGCCTGTGTGTTTCAACAGTGCTGTGGCAGAGTGCCTCGTCTGTGTGTCCATTGGCTTTAGGCTGGGTGCAGGAGAATGCCACAGCCACTTGTGCTCACCAGCCTCAGCCTGGGGGCAGGGGAGCACTGCAACCACCCACGCTCTCTGGCCTCAGCAAGTGTCATGTCCACTGCCCCTTGCTTGTCCTAGCAAGGCAGCAAACTTTCTTGATTCATGGTACCTTTAGAGTGTCTGATCTTTTCACTGCGTACTTGTGCTAAAAGAAGTACCTAACAGTTCCATTTATTAAGTAATTAGGTCCAAACAGCTTAACAAATATTTCTCTTTAAACAATGTAATCTCCATTTGAAGAAAAATAATACAGATAAATTTTTAAAAATGATGTTTTTATTTCATTCTTAAGTAGTCACAGTTACTTGACTACCAAAATGTATGTGCCTTTTGGACACTGCCCAACTCCTCAGACCTTGGAATCCACTTGGACACTGCCACCCTTATTTCCTATTCTTCATTGACTTTCATGCGGTCCCTGCCCTTTAGCGTAGCAATCACTAAAACTCAGGTTTGCGAAAATAATGATGTCACTGAAAGGAATGTAGTGTGATCTAATGTTGAAACTGAGCAGTCTTGTGAGGTATTCAACAGATATATTTCTTTGGAATTTTCTCTCAGAAATTGTCATGGCATCCCTCTAAGTTGGCTGCAGGGGTGCCTTGGTGCAGTGCTTAGGAGCTGTGATCATAAATATTTATTGAACAGCTGCTGTATGCTAGGCAGTGTGGACACAGTGCTTAGTAAGAAAGACTTGGTCCCTACCTTCTTAAAAAGTTATGCTCTGTAGGAAATGCTCCTGACTTTAAGGAAGTAATAGAAATGTGTTGGATTTTGTGAAAGAAAAGCACATTTCAAGGGTACCTCACCCAATTAGGAGGGAGAAAGACATTAGTCACCTCATATTATCAGTATGCATTTCTGGAGCACAAAGCTCCCTAAATGTTAATGTGTGACTTTTAGTTTTCTTTTTTCAGTCATCCCTTCTTAAATCAGTCACTTTTCCAAAATAAATTTCAATCTAAAAATTCTTTCTTAGCTCTTAAATTGTAATTTATTTAATTAGGTTGAGTAACTCCTTTTTATTTGACATCATTTGGTGTAAAGAATAGTAAGAAATAGTTTGTTGTTTTCAGATAGAGATTTCCACTTACGTAATTATAAAAATATCATAGTGTAAGAGATTATTTTTATTGTGTGGATTAGAGCATTAGGTACATTTAAATCTAGGAAAATTGGGCACCTATTATAACGGCTGAAAAACCTAACTGATGAATAAATTTATAATCTTTGGGAGATTAAAAAAATGAAGTATGAGTTACATTGGTTTTGTAAATATGTTCACAGAATTCTTACCCAGAGGACTTTGCAGGTTTCCTTTGTAGTGGCTGTGTGATAGCAAACAAAACAACGTGAAGTTCAGTACTCCTACTAGAAGGGCTAGTTTAAGTCACACACCCAAGTTAGCTTAGTCCTGACGTTTCAGAGATGGAACTCAAAAGAAGTTGAACTCCAGAGGAGCCTGGGTCCTAATCTCTGCTCCACAGCTTTGGGATATTTAAAACATGATCACATATACAAATAATATTTTAAACAGAATTTTTTCCCTAATCACAGGTGTTCTTTAAAGAAATTTTCCTATACATTTTGGAAACTTCTACCAGCTCATTTGACCACAAATGGATGGTTATTCAGACATTGACAAGGATCTGTGCAGGTATTTGAAATTATCCTTACTATCTTTTCTTATTAAGAGATATTTTAGGGATGCCTGGGTAGCTCAGTCAGTTAAGCGTCAGCCTTTGGTTCAGGTCATGATCTCAGTCCTGGGATTGAGTCCTGCATCAGGCTCCTTGCTCAGTGGGGAGCCTGCTTCTCCCTCTCCCTCTGCCTGGCGCTCCCCCTACTTGTTCTCTCTCTCTCTCTCTCTGACAAATAAATAAAATCTCTCTCTTAAAAAAAAAAGATTTAAAAGCCCAAAATATACTAATATTCTTAATGCCTTTTGTTAAAAGCAATATATTATATTGTTACAGATGCTCAGAGTGTAGTGGATATTTATGTAAACTATGACTGTGATTTAAATGCAGCAAATATATTTGAAAGACTAGTAAATGATCTATCAAAAATTGCTCAAGGACGGGGCAGTCAAGAACTTGGTATGAGTAATGTTCAGGTAAGAACTTTAAAAGCATTTTCAAATTTAAACTCGGTCAAGGAAGAGCTATGTGTTTCCTTAAAAGATCTTTTTGTTTTTATTCTTTTTATGAATTATTTGTAGGAATTGAGCCTGAGGAAAAAAGGTTTAGAATGCTTAGTGTCAATTTTGAAGTGTATGGTTGAATGGAGTAAGGATCAGTATGTGAATCCCAACTCTCAGACAACTCTTGGTAAGGTGACATTTTATAATTCTTTGTCATTTCAAGTAAATGGTATTTTGAAGAAGATAGTTCCAGTTGCCATTAGGCCAGTTTTGTGACCTCTTTATTCCTTTAGCTGATAAAGGAAGCATTCTGTATGAGTTAAATACTAGCTTTAAAATTGTAAATTTCTGGGGCGCCTGGGTGGCTCAGTCGTTAAGCGTCTGCCCTTGGCTCAGGTCATGATCCCAGGGTCCTGGGATCGAGCCCCGCATCAGGCTTCCTACTCAGCGGTAAACCTTCTTCTCCCTCTCCCACTCCCCCTGCTTGTGTTCCCTCTCTTGCTGTGTATCTCTCTGTCAAATAAATAAATAAAATCTTTTAAAAAAATAATTAAATAAATAAATAAAATTATAAATTTCCAACTTAGTTATCCAAACCTTTTTCTTTCTAAATCTTCCTAGAAATATTTAAATAATATGTTAAAGTGAAGCATATTTATGCAGTTTTGTGAAAAGATAATTATAGAAGAAACCTATACAAGCCAAGATGTTTTAAGAAGATTGTTCACCTGTGTTTGACATTTACCCTTACTAGGAGAAAAACGCATAGCCACTGGGCTATCCCTAGTATTCCATCAGTCAAGAGTCTTTTGAGGGAAAATTATTTCTCATGAGGCATGAACTGAGAGCAGAAACCCAGTGGATACTTAGCACTGCAACTGCAGAAAGAACTTTTAATGGTGCACACATTCTAATTCTAGTGTGTTTTAATATCAAAGTATACTGTCTGTGATGGCACTCAGTATTTTGCTTGTGTTGCATGGTTATCTAAGAAACATTGAAATTTCTTGCCTTACTTGATGGGTTTTTTTTAACCGTTTACATATTTTTATTTGAAAGATTAATTTACTGTATCAGTCTTTCTCCTCACAGGTCAGGAAAAAACCTTAGAGCAAGAGACGAGTGAAATCAAACACCCTGAGACAATAAACAGATATGGAAGTTTAAATTCCTTGGAGTCAACATCATCATCAGGAATAGGCAGCTACAGTACACAGATGTCTGGTACTGACAATCCAGAACAATTTGAAGTCCTAAAGCAACAAAAAGAAATAATAGAACAAGGAATAGATTTGTGAGTGTCCAATTTTAAGAAGAAATGTTACTGAATATCCTTTTGCTAGTACTGTATCACCCTTGCCCTGGGTTTCTCTACATCTTCAGAATATTTCTGTTCCTTTCTCATTACCACCTTTCATTGAGTAAAACCGGGCACAGGTCTCCTGTATCCAAGACTTCTAGTGGCTCATTATTCAGCTCTCCTTGTTTATTGCAATCTAGCCCAAGAGACCCCTATAATGCACATTAAATTAATTTTGCAGCATATCTTACATACTGTTGATGAATATCATCTCAGTAGTTTTGCATTGTTCATTTAGTAGCTCAGTTATAAAATCCCCCATTATATTTCCTAAGCAGATGACAAGTAAAAAATTTACAATATGAAACTTCTAATAGCTAGCTTCTCATTGCTCCTTTTACAGGTTTTATATTTTCTCCAGTTGGGTTACAAATGTGCTACTCTTGTTACTGATCCATTGTTATCAATTTCAGTTTTATATGTTGATAAGGTAATAACCTCCTTTTCCAGCCTGGCTACTCTACCAGACCCAGATCTTGTAAAGTCAGTTTTCCCACTAAGCTGTATGGCATTGACCTGCTCCTGGACTATTTCGTATCCAAATAGTACCATGCTGCTTTCATTCCTCTAATTGCCCATCTTTTTCAAAGAGAAACTGGAAGGAAACATGAAGTTGCTGACATTTCTCCATGGATCTAGCTACTGTAAACTGTTAAAAAATTCCCTTGTATATTTACCTGGTTTGCTACTTCTCCTGTAAAGCATTTCTTCTGACTCTTAAACAGTACCTTTTGGTGAACATTCAAGTTCCCCAAAAAAGGCAAAATGTATGCACGTATATTGTCATAAAATTATAAAATCTCACAAAATTGCCTCAGGAAAGAGCCATTAATAGTTCATTCATTCCAGTTTTTCAGTCAATATTTATCAAAGTCCCATCTGTTCCTGACATTATGCAAGGTCCTAGGGAAACCTGATGAAGGAAACAGCCATGGCTTCTAAGGGACTCAGGGTCTAGTATGTGTAATCAGATACTCATATTGAAATTCTCAGCAAGTGTTACTCAGCAAACATATATTTGGTGTTTGGGACTGTGTGCCAAGAACCATGAAAGCATTGGTTCTTGTATTTAAGATTACAGCCTAAATATGGGGCAAAAGTGTTTTTCTAAAATAATACCATGTATTGTCCATAATCGTATACAAAGTGCTGCCAAGATACGATAACTCTCTTTGAAGTATTTGGGAGTGAGTTGGAGCCGTCACAGGACTGCAAAGCGGAGGGCTCCTTAGTCTCTAGTCGGCCTTTCAGCCCCTGGACTTGATCTCTGCTTCATACTTTCATGAGAATGCTTTCATGTTGCTATGTTCTCATTACACTCTTTCATGACTGTGGCACCATTCTGTCTTGTTCTCCTACCATTCTGATCATGCCATCTCAGTCTTCCTGTGGGCTCTTTATCTCCTGCATACAGCTTAGCATTTCCAGAGTTCTGTCCCTCAGCCCTTTTCTTACTTTGTAATTTCTCCTAGATGATCATGTTCTTTTTCATGACTTCAGCTACTATGTATGTGCTAGCATGTCACCACTCCCCAGTGTTACTTCTAATGTAAATACCTCTGCTGAAGTCTAGACTCATGTCCATAATTGCCCGTTGGACATCTCTGTTGGATATTGCTTAGGTTCTCACACTCAGTATGTCCATAACCAAATTTATCAGTCTCCATTCTCTCCATAATCAGCTCCCTAATACTCTAACCAAAAACAAAAGACAAATAGAAAACTACTGTTTCTGTATTTCTTATTTAGGCTAGTAACCCCAGCATGCTACCAAATTTAAAAGCTAGAATCCTGGGAGTTACTTATATTTTCCCTTTGGATCTAGTCTGTCGCTAAATCCTGTTGATTGTACTTGCTAAATATCTATGCTATTTATCTCTTCTCTCCATCTCCCACAGTTGTTTTCGCAAGTCAAACCAACACCATTTCTTGCCTTGACTCATGTAATCTTTTAATTGGCCTACCTTTCTTTGGTCTTATTTATTCTGTAGTCTTTTCTCACACTTAGCTAGAGTGATCTCTCTTGAATGAAAGCCAACTTCTGTTTCTGCCCCCCTTTTGTTTTTAAAGAATAAAGTCACAGCTTCTTGTAATAGGATATAATAACCTTCATGATATAGGTCTGCTGGACTCTAAGCTTCATCACCTGCCACTTCTTTGGCTCACTTCATCCTTCCAACAATGCAGAGCTGTTTGTTACAGTGTCATTGCTGTTTTATGCTGCCGTGTGTTAATATGACCCCTTCCTCTCTGAGATGTTTTTTCTTTTTATGAAATATGTAGTCCTTCTTCAAAGCTCAGTTTCACAGTCACCTTCCCCAGGAAATATGTCATAGCCATCTCTGTTCATTACTTCCTCTTCTGTGCTATCTTACCTTGTCAATACATTAGTTGTTGCATTTTTACTATTACAGTTTTTAAAAATCAAGTTTATTTTATTAGGGAGAGAGCTTCCAGAGAGCAGAGATTGTGCTTATCTCAGTGAAATATGTTTGATTTTAATTTATGGTATGAATTAGGACTTGACAGGATCATTAGGACAGGACAGGTAAGGACATTTTAGACAAAGAGAATGACATGTGCCGCAGCACAGAGGAGAGGAACATTGAGGACTCTTGCTCAGCGTGGCAAAGGCAGGGTCGGGGGGCAGTCGCAGGAGATGAAATGAGAGCATTGAGTTGGATCCGGATTCCAGAAGGCCTTATTCTCCATGTAAACAAATTTTTATCTTGTTTTTCTTGACTTTGGCATACTAGTATTGAAGGATTTTAGTCAGAGGAGGAGTAGCATCAGATTTCTCTTTTGGAACGATTACTTGGCCAGTAGCCTGAAGGATGGATTAGAATGTGAGCAAAACAAAAGTTAACAAGACCATTTAAGTACTGTTACCCAGGTGACAGGTGATGAGGGACCAAAGTAATTAGTGGTGTAATAAAAGTAGAAGGTAAATGATGTGGAAACAAGGAGGTGACCTTTGAACTGGATCTGTAAGCATGAAGGAGAGTTCCACAGTGAATGGAGCAAGTAAAGGCCGTGTGGAGGAAATAGACTGCAGAAATGCATTCTGCTTAAGAAATGAGAAATAGGATATGTGGGAGTAGGTGGGTGGGAGGGATGAGATAAACTAGAGCTGTACTGAGAAAGATTTTGTGTATCCATCTAGTCAGTTTGGAGCTATATTGAGAAAGATTTTGTGTATCCATCTAGTGAGTTTGGACTTGACTTTGAAAACATTGGCTATCTAGGGATTTTTTTAATAAAGGAAATGATGCTGTCAGATTCTTCTTAAACAGTCACTAGAATTCTTTACTTTAAAAGCAGGAAACAGAATTAATCAGTGGGTGTATATGGAATGAACCAAGATTACTTGAGCATTAGGGAAAATATTAAAAGCATGAGATATTTAGTATTTATATCCTTACTCAGAGCTTATCTACAACATGACATTATCTCAAATAGTGAAATGGTCCATATCATTGATAAAGATGGCCTTTTGCTTCAGACTCTTTTCTAAGAAAAGAAAAATAAAACTTTGGATAATGTAAAAAGTTTTGTATATTCATGCATTGATTATATTAAATAAACTATTTTCTAAGTTGTATTAGAAAATTAATTTACGGTAGTTTAAGACCTTTTCAAATGATTTTCTGTTTCTAATGTTTGTATTAACTTTAACATCATCTAGATTTAATAAGAAACCAAAGAGAGGAATACAGTACCTCCAAGAACAAGGGATGCTTGGCACTACACCTGAAGATATTGCCCAATTCTTACATCAAGAGGAAAGATTAGATTCTGTAAGAAAATCCATTTTTTTATTCTAACCTTCTCTATAAAATTCCTTTTTAAGTTAATAATGATACATACTGTTTCCCCTTTAAAAGTGCCCTCCTAAGTATGTAAGTAAAACTTACAAAGAATAACCTAGGTATTCTTAATTTTGCTTTTTAATTTTCTAAACTCAAAAGAATATCTTTTTTTAATAAACACATTTAGTGTGTTTAACTTTTAGTTTCACGTTTGAAATAGTTAACCCTGTAGTCAAAACCTGTGAATCTTACAGATTTTTCTGCTCTTTAAATCTCTGTGACAAATGTAACATTTCATTAGGATATCAGTTTTTTTATCTTTTGTTCTTTAGACTCAAGTGGGCGAGTTCCTGGGAGATAATGATAAATTTAACAAAGAAGTCATGTATGCATATGTGGACCAACATGACTTTTCAGGAAAGGACTTTGTTTCAGCCCTTCGTATGTTTCTGGAAGGATTCCGTCTTCCAGGGGAAGCTCAGAAAATTGATCGATTGATGGAGAAATTTGCTGCAAGATACCTCGAATGCAACCAAGGGTAAGCAAGATTCAAATTCAGGTATTTATTGGTTGCCAGCTATATCCAAGACACTGTGGCAGGGAGCATCAGAAGATTCATCATTCCTTACACCCAGAGAATTTAGATTGTGATCTAGAAGTGATAAGACAATTCCATAAAAACACTGTAGTATGAGCTAGAACATAAATCCTGAAAGAGAAAATTATGGGGGTTTGAGATGATTTATTTAAGTGCAACTGTAAAACAATAAAAGTTTGTAACATGATACACTTATTTTTCCAGGCAAACCCTTTTTGCTAGTGCAGATACTGCTTATGTTTTGGCTTATTCAATTATCATGCTGACCACAGATCTTCACAGTCCACAGGTATGTACTGTGTATGATAGATAGTACAAATTAAATAAGTGCTTTTGAATTCAGTTAGAGTTGAAATTTTAATCTTATTCAGTGAAACCAGTCACCAGATTGGGGTATTTAATTTGGTGTAGTGTTCATTTTACAAATGTGTTTTCTGGGGGCACTGGGGTGGCTCAGTCAGTTGAGTGTCTGACTCTTGGTTTCTGCTCTGGTACTGATCTCAGGGTTCTGGGGTGGAGCCTTGTGTCAGGCTCCACGCTCAGTAGGGAGCCTGCTAAGATTTTTTTTCTCTCTCCCTCTGCCCTTCCTTCAGCTCATGGGAGTGCTCTCTCTTTCTCTCTCTCTCTCCCTCAAATCTTTTTTTTTTAAGATTTTATTTATTTGAGAGAGTGTGAGAGCATGAGCAGGGGGAGAGGCAGAGCGAGAAGCGGACTGCCTGCTGAGCATGGAGCCCCCACTGCAACTGTGGGGCTCAATCCCAGGACCTTGGGATCATGACCTGAACCGAAGGCAGACACTTAACTGAGTCACCTAGACACCTCTAAATAAATAAATGTTTAAAAAAAAAAACGCAGTTTCTGGTAATAATTCTAGTTAGACTTTCAGATATCTGTAAAATAAGTCTGTATTTGTCTCATGATGGATAGCTGTATAAAGCTTAAGATAAATTTTAAGAATATGTATTTGTTCTTCTGCCTATACTTATTACAACGTAGAAGAACACTATACATAAACTTTTTTTCTTTTAAACGTTTCAAACTTAAGCAATAGAGTGGTTAGTATGGGAATCCTTCCTGTGCCCATCACCCAGCTTCCACAATTACCAACCATGGCCAGTCTTCATTCTGTATCTTCTCTCTCCCAGATCATTTTGAAGTAAATACCAGGTGTCGTATCATTTCATCTGTATTTATTTCAGTGTATATCTCTGAAAGACACATACTCTATTTAAACATAACCACAATACCGTTGCACCTAAAAATTAACAATAATTTTAAAGTGTTGATACCTTTTGATATTGAGATATTCATTTGCCTCTTGAAATTCATAACTCCTTCTTAAATATTAAGGAACTGTCACTTGAGTTCTGATATCCATTAGCAAAAAATTATTTTTAAAGTTTTAGGTATTTTATACTTTGTTTCAAAAAACATGCTTTGATATGTTTGGGGAAAATTACCTTTATACATTTATCTATTTGAAAGAATTTCTTCATACTTCTTAGGGATAGGCATCTAATGAAATTTATTATTCTTAGGAAATGAAATAAACTATTACTAATCTTAGAGGTTTGGAAAAATTAAAATTTATTTAAAGGTTGAGATTAAACTTTGCAATGTAGGGACTTGTCTGTGTTTTGAGATGCTTAAGGCAGGGTTGATATGGAAAGTATGTATCAAATGTATCGTGGGGATTATATACAGAATTACCCTTAGATTTAAACATCAGAATTCAACAACTATGCATTCACCAGCGATTTATTTGATTTTATATAGACATTTCTTAAAAGGTCATTTAATATTTTAATCATTTAAAAATTGCCCTTCGCAGGGTGCCTGGGTGGCTCAGTTAAGTGCCTGCCTTCTGTTCAGGTCATGATCCCAGGGTCCTGGGATCGAGCCCCATGTAGGGCTTCCTGTTAGGCGGGAAATCTGCTTCTCCCTCTGCAGAGCGCCACCCCCCTCCCCCACCCCCGGCTCGTGCTCTTGCTTGTGCTCTCTTGCGTGTACTATCTCTCTCACTCTCTCTCAAATAAATAGAATCTTTAAAAAAATAAATAAAAATTGCCCTTGGCATATTACTGGCAGTGTAGTTAAAGCAGCTCCCTTTCAGGTTTTTTTTATGCAGTATCCTTTTTTCCATGGTGTTACAAGGCTGTCTACAGATACTGACTTATTTGGATATCTTCATATCAGAGTTTGCTGTCTGGTGTTTTGGTCCAAACCAATACACTACCACCCGTTTGTTTTTAAAATGTTATATTTTTAAAGAATTTGGTTCTGTAAAGGAATTATCAATGTTACATGCATCTGTGTCATATCTCCCCATACATATGTACATCCTTGTCTAAGTTATTTTGAGGAAATATTAAAACATCCTTTAATGTCCTTTCATAGTACCCAGATTGTTAAAAGTTTCTGAACACAGATTAGTTAGGAAACAACTTGAGAACAGTGCTCTGTCTTCATGGCACTTGTTTCTGTCCATAGAACATGTGCATGGAGTCCTGGCCTAGCAGTGGTAATTGCTTGTAGTCTTCCCGCTGCCCCTCAGACTACTGTTGGCTGGCTGATAGGCAGCCTGCAGGTACAGAACAGCTTATGAGTTTCTATGAAGGAAAATTCAATTAGAAAACTGAACCCATAATCATGACCCCATATGATTTGATTCAAGACCACATGAACTGTAACAAATGACATCATTTTAAAAAGAACATGGGTAAATTTTAAAGGAATTCCTTAGAACTAGGTCTTTTCATTCTTAGTTGTTTTCAAAATTAAAATATTTAAACAAGTCATTTTTGTTTCTATTTCACCTAGAATATTTATAATTAGACTAGTTTTTATATATTGTCTGAGTCAATGAATTATTTTAAAATTTGAGGTATATATTTAGAACACATTTAGTTTTTTTTGTGTATATTAATCTCCATCATAGTAACAACTGGCTTGAAGTGACTTAAACACTAAAACTAAACACAGCTTGATATAAGTACATGAAGGGCGCCTGGGTGGCTCACTTGGTTAAGCGACTGCCTTCAGCTCAGGTCATGATCCCAGGGTCCTGGGATCGAGCCCTGAGTTGGGCTCCTTGCTCAGCGGGGAGCCTGCTTCTCCCTCTCCCTCTGCCTGCCTGCCGCTCCCCCTGCTTGTGCTCTCTCTCTTGCTATCTCTCTCTGTCAAATAAATAAAATCTTTTAAAAAAAACATACGCACATGAAAACAAAAGTTAAGAGTGAAGTGTTCCATAAAAGATAAGGAGGAAAAGAAAAGTAGGATTTTGGTTTTTTTTATCCTACTTTCAGAATGCCATTGTGGCAGAATTGTTCTGTTTGAGCAGTATATTTTTATTTGGAGTATCTGAAATTCATGTATTCCCTACTCCCACTTCTGGGAGCTCCCACTCCCACTTCCCAGCCCAGACCCACAAGTATATTATACTGCTACTTCAGATTTTTATCAAGACTTCTTTTTGTCTCTGCTTGGCATGATGCTAAAACAATATGGCATGCTCAAGATCTCCAAGTGATGTTAATCTTCTTTTAGCCTCTTATTGGCAGCACTTGTATGGTCTTTTATTTTAGTGTCTCTGAGTTACTGTTTTTTAGTATTTATCAGAACTCCAGGAGAAATGGCTTTCTTTCTTTCTTTCCTTTTTTTTTAAGTGCTGACTCAAGATGAGTTTTTAAAGTTATGACTTGCTTATTACTCTGTGTACCTTATAAATTTACAGGAGGAGTCTTACGTTTGGAGTTGCTTCAAATTCTTTATGGGAGATGGTGGAAATATATATATAATAGAATAAATATATAGGCATACCTCGTTTTATTTTTTGCAAATTGAAGGTCTATGGCAACCTTGCATCAAGCGAGTCTGTCAGCACCATTTTTCCAACAGCATTTGCTCATTTCATGTCTCTGTCACAATTTGGTGATTCTCGCAATAAACCAAACTTTTTCATTACTATTACATTTGTTACTGATGATCTGTGATCAGCGATTATGACTCTTTGAAAGCTCAGATGACGGTATTTTTAGCAATAAAGTATTTTTGAATTAAGGTATGTACATTGTTTTTTTTTAGACATATTGTTATTGCACGCTTAGGGTAAATATAACTTCTATATGCACTAGGAAGCCAAAAAATTTTATTTGACTCACTTTATTGTGGTAGTCTGGACCCAAACACAGTTTCTCCCAGGTATGCCTGTATCTTTAGAGACGTCGTAAGACCTATATGGATTTTTTGGAGATACAAACATTTTGACTGTGCTCTCAAGTTTGGTGACAGGGCTGTATCTTATAAACTACAAATTATTACTGCACAGATTGATCAAGGTATGCTGCAGGACATTCCTATTCTAAGACAGAATGTTCAAAGGCTACTTCACCTGGATCACCTAACATTCATTTACCATGCTGAGTCAGTGAGGGAGGGGAGATTGTTATCTGATTTTAAATGAATTCAGCTGTTACTTTGCATCCACTGTTATATAAAATCAGCTTTTAAATCATTACAACATATTTATGTTTTCCCAAACTAAGATTTAAATCTTTTTGATACCATATGTTTTTAATAGTTGTCATGGTTCTTTTTTTAAACCTTGGGCAAAAATAAATAATTTCATTATTCGATTTCCCTGTTTCTTATTATAAATTATTTATGTACCCATCTGAGAAGGTGTATTAGCATATACCAGGCTAGGTCTTTTCTACATTGCCTTCATTTTCTGTGACTTTTTTCATTTTAATACATGTTTTGTTGAATATTTTCCCCTTCCTGTCCTCAAAGTATTTATAAATTTTAATTCATATTCTTAAAATCGGAGTAATTTTTAAGTAAGTTTTAAGAATTAATGGTTTTTCATTTCTAGGTTAAAAATAAAATGACAAAGGAACAGTACATTAAGATGAATAGAGGTATCAATGACAGTAAAGACCTTCCGGAAGAATATCTATCAGCTATCTATAATGAAATTGCTGGAAAAAAGATATCAATGAAAGAAACAAAAGAACTCACAATCCCTACAAAATCAAGTAAGCAGAGTAAGTATCCAAATCAATTGAATTCTGATTGTTCAGGAGGAAAAATAGGGTTTCCTAAGAGTTTTTCACTTGGTTTAGAGTAAATCAGATACTATTCTAATGAGAAGTATAATAATATACAGTTGGCTGATCTGGTTATATTTTTTTTCCACATTCTGAGTGAAAATAGCACTGACCAGTGATCAACAGAAAATGCTATATAATTTGCATGGATTCGTGTGCATTTAATATATACTTGTCAATTTAGCAGTAAATCTCAGCATGGATTTGGACGTCAGCAAGACTGCTTAGGCAGCCCCACTAGTCAGACTTCAGCTCTCAGTCTTTTTCTTCCTCCTCATCATCTACAAGCAACACAATTCTATCTGTTCATCTATTGCTACACATAAACACAAGCTGGAAGTAGGGATGATTCAAGGAGATGGGGAAGGTTAGGATTGTGAGGGAGCTCATGGAGTTGGAAATCACTCCTTCAGATGCACCACAAATTATATCATTATAGAGGTCGTAGATCTAACCAGCATGAGAAGCCAACTGTGGGCTTGTCTCCATTGTAAACATTCTATACATGTGGGTAGTGGTGATTAAATTAGAGCTAAAAATCTGACTATAAAATAAGATGAGTGTAGTGGCTCAGGAATATAACAGTAATATGGAAAGAAGACTCCTGCCTTTCTGAACACTCCACCTGGAAATGAAATCTCAAGCTTTATCTCACAGAACAGGTTGCAGTAGCACAATTCTATTGACAGGAGAGTAACAAGGGCCTATGTGGTATGTGTATTTCCAGAAGTTGATAAAGAATTATGAGAGTCGGGGGCTAGGGAGGTGTTAGAAGGAATAGTGAAATATAAATGGCCTTATCTTTTGGAATAATGTAGAAGATGATTCTAAGGAGTTTTAATACTCCCTTCATTTTATAGATGAGGAAACTGAAGTCCAGAGAGGTTAGAAAACTTAGAACCATAGAATCTATAAGCTGAGTATAATGTAAAAAACTTATATTAAATCTTTACAGCTAAAATCCACAGGGTGGCAAAGCTAAATCCTGAATTAGTGTCTTTGGCTCATTTTGCAGTCCAGTTCCAATCAGCAGTTTACTTGGTTGTATTATTTTCAGCTCTTCTCCTTATAACGTTGTTAAATATGTTGCTCAAGACTGCATTTTCACACCTGAGTAGATGCCAATTCTCTGATTCAGTTTTCTTCTTCAGACCCATAATAAAACCTCTTCCTATCCTACTTTTCCCTGGCCTAATTTGTCCATGGTGGTAGAGTATCAATGAGAAGCAGGAGATGGGAAGGCTGTAGGTGTACTGAAATACTGATGTCCTCCCGGAATGTTAGGATTACTGTTTTCTTGTTAACTCAGGAGTTGTCATTCAAGCCTGTGTCATCCAAGGATCCCCTTGCCTTCTACCTGTCTCCTCCTATTCTCCCATCCAATGGGTTGTTTCCCTAGTGCTTCCACTGTGACAGATTTATACCTACTGTCTTCCCTTCTCATAGGTTTTCCACTTACCCCAGCTCTTAGTTCAGGAATTTTCCCCCCATTTTTGAGGTATAATTCATATAACATAAAATTAAACATTTTGAAGTGAACGGTTCAGTGGCATTTAGTACATTTACATTGTTGTGCAACCACCACCTCTGTCTAGTTCCAGAACATTTTCATCACCCAAAATAAAACCTTGTACCCATTAAACTTAACATTCCCTCCCTCTCACCAGCCTCTGGCTACCACCAGTCTGCTTTTTCTATGGATTTACCTACTCTGGGTATTTCATATAAATGGAATCACACCTTATGTGACCTTTTGTGTCTGCCTTTTTAAGACTATACCTAATTAGTATTAATTGGTGGTATTTATTATTTTATAGTAAAAAAGCATTTAAAAAGCTTTATATCTTAAATGCTAATAGTGCTTGTTATTTCAGATGTAGCCAGTGAAAAACAAAGAAGGCTTCTGTATAACTTAGAAATGGAACAGATGGCCAAGACAGCAAAAGCACTCATGGAAGCCGTGAGCCATGTTCAGGCACCTTTTACAAGTGCAACACATTTGGAGCATGTGAGACCCATGTTTAAGGTAAGAGTTACTAATAACTTTTGGTTGCAGTATACATTTATATGTAACTTTGTTCAGTGTGTTTTTAAGTTAAGGAAATACAGTGATTATAGCCCATTAGTATAGACCTGGAAGCAAAAGCAATGCTATTTAGGATATAGGAAATATAAATTTTTTCTTAAAGAGAATGAGAAAAGGTATACACTATCAGCAGTTAATAAGTGTGTGACCTTAAGAA
The DNA here is from genome assembly GCF_002201575.2 of Neomonachus schauinslandi. Lineage (NCBI taxonomy): Eukaryota > Metazoa > Chordata > Mammalia > Carnivora > Phocidae > Neomonachus > Neomonachus schauinslandi. The sequence continues at coordinate 123,785,308 of NC_058406.1, read as the reverse complement.
ATAAGAATGGGAGGATTTCAGAGAATGATCATTAATTTTTGGCCTGGTTTTCTCCAAATAAGTTCTATTTAAAGCTTTGGAGTTACCTAAAATTTCAAAGTGATCTTGAACTTCTGGCCAGGAACTCACATGAGGGTTCTGGGTGTACCTGCAGTGCAAAGAGTAGAGTGAGGAACAAAAGCAAGCGTTATTTATGTTTAAAGGTTGATCTAGTAAGAATGATACTTACTGGTTCTTTAAAATTTGATTGCCTATTCCTTCTTCATTTTCCTGTTCTTTTTTCCTATCCTTTCTCTGAAATGCAAGAGTAAGTAAGCAGTGAATCGATAAGGATTACGGGGAAATAGAGGAGAGTCTAGTCAAGATTGAAAAGGGAGAAAGGTTAAAGTACATTCCAGTTTGTGGGACGGTGTGGTAGGATGGTTTGTGGAGGCTAAAGATTGTAATTTGAGTTCTCATTCAGATATGAAGTACACATATGTGTATGGGCAGTAAAAGATGACTACAAGATTGCTTTCTTTTCGTTCTAAAGTTTTATAGTTCTACCTCTACTTCAACGTCTATGTGATAATGTTATTTCCAAAAGTTGATGAATTGTAGGATGGGGGAGAGGGACCTGGGGGAGGCGTTGTTAGAAGGAATAGTGGAGTATGACTAGCCTTATCTTTTGAAATAATACAGAAAATAATACAAGAAACATTTTCTCTTTATTATGAACCATTTTTATTTATTTATTTATTTATTTTAAAGATTTTATTTATTTGAGAGAGAGAGACTGAGAGAGAGAGAGCATGAGAGGGGGGAGGGTCGGGAGGGTCAGAGGGAGAAGCAGACTCCCTGCTGAGCAGGGAGCCCGATGCGGGACTCGATCCAGGGACTCCAGGATCATGACCTGAGCTGAAGGCAGTCGCTTAACCAACTGAGCCACCCAGGCGCCCTATTATGAACCATTTTATAAAGCAGCTTTTTGTTTTGTTTTGAATAGTCTTACACTCTTGTTTTTCTTCCCAAATGTTTTTTGTTTGGGGGAGGTAGAGAATGAAAAAAAAAGAAGAAGAAACCAGCCACAATTTTATCACTCAGAAAAAACTTCTGTTGATATGTTCATATACTACTTTTTTAATCTTAATTGAATAATTGAGACCATATTATGTGTAGAATTTGTATCTTGCTATTTCTCTCATAAGTATTTCCCTGTATCATTAAAAATTCTTCATAAATAGCTTATTTATTCTCTAAATTAGTTCTTTAAACATCTTCTAAGCTGGCATTAAGAATCTTTCCTCTTATCACCATTCTACTGCCATTAACCTCTCCAGACATCCTCATTTCTCATCTTATTATTGTAGTGTACTAACTGGTATCCTTAGGTCTATTTTTGTGCTCCTCTTATCCATTTACAGAGACCAGAATGATCATTTTAAAATACAAAAAGAAATGTTGCCTTCTTCCTTAAGGCCCTTCACTAACTTTGCATGATACTATGATGAAACTAACACATCCACAACATCTGTAACCTTGCGTGGTCTGGCTCCAACTGCCTTTCCAGCCTCATTGCTAGATTTCTTCGGTCTTACTAGGCTGCAGTCACACAGCATTCCTTCAGTTTCTAGAAATGTCCTAAATTATTTTCTTTTCAAAGCATTCTTACAAGCTGTGTCTTTTGTCTAGAATGCTCTTTCCTTCTTTGCCCACGTGGTTTCAGCTTTAAATGTTAACCTTCTCAGACAGGTCTACCCTACCCCCACCATCCAAATTTGGTCCTTTTTCATAATGTGCTATGCTTATCCTTCATTGTATTTATAACAGTTTGTGTTTATACATTTACTTATTTTAAAATTTAGTATCTGTTTACTAGACTTTAAGTTCCATGAGGCAAGGGACTATGTAATGTTCACTTTTCCCAGTATCTATCACCATTCTTAGCTTGTAGTGTTCAGTAAACAAGCATTGACTAAGTACCAGACTAAATGAAAGATTTCTAGATGTGATATAATATTAAGGGACTTTTTAAATATTGCCAAATTGTATTTTAACCAAGGGTTATACAGTATGAATGGGTAATTTCACTGACCCCTGGATATTATTTAGGTGTAGTTCGATAGGAGAAATCATTGTCTTTAATTCCTAATGGAGTTAAATATATTTTTCACATTTATACTTCTTCTTGTATAAAATATTGCACAGGTTTCTGAATAGGTGTGCTGTTTCTCTACTTAAAATAGAACATGTAATTTATTACTTCCATGTGGTACTTCCTATTTTAAAAGTACTGTATTTCATATGCTTCCCAAAGCATCTCTCTATAGTGGCAGTCCAGGTATTAAAGAGAAAGAAAATGAGGTTCAGAGAGATTAAGTAAGTGGCAAAGCTAGGACTAGAAATAAGGTACTGTGACTTATGTTCCTTTATTTAGGGATTATATACTTTTACTTCTAAACTGTCTGATGTTACAAACAAAGCTTTGGGTAATCCTTTGGGTAATGTTTTCCTTAGTAATCTTAAAAACTTTTTAGATCTTTTTAAAATTCCAGTTGTCATTTTTACAGTACACTGGTATCAATCTTTTTCATCTCTATGGTTATGTGGATATATATTTTTGCTTCGTTAGAACCTATTAAAAGCAACAAATACTCGTATTAGACAATTCAGGGTTACACAAGCACACACCAATGTATACACATATGTTTTGATGTCAGAATTTTCAGTAATCCAAAGGCATTTTTGTTTAATTTACATTACAGTTTTACATTAGGTATTCAGTATTACCTACTGGTAAAATTTAGTATTTGTTGGTTTTTGCAGTTTGTAACAAAGAAGTATTTTATTGAACTATATTTTTTTTAAGTATTGTCCAACTAGGAACCAGACATATCATTGATAGTTCAGTGTAAAATATTTGACTATAAAAAAAGTAAGGCTAAATGTGATGTCTAGGGAGCAGGCTTAAAGAAAAAAGAATAATGTAATTATTGCAAGTAGAAAATGACTAAAAGGATTTTCTTAGAAATAAAGTCTGTGAAATACTGCAAGGGCCTTTAAAGCTTGCAGAGAGAGATGAGTTCTGAAAGTAGGGGTAAGACTACTATCATTTATGAATAGTGACAATTCCCGTTTCTTATTGATGTGAATAATTTATAGATGCTGTACTTAAAATATGCCTAAGGTCCTCTAGTGAATTTGTAGTCTTGCTGTGCCTCTTATTTAAGCCCAGGCAATATTATGTATTTTTTCCCCCAAAAAACTCATTACTTTTTTTTTTTCCCAGAATTTTCTCAAATCATTTGTCTGAAGCTTTGAGAAATATTAATGTATTACTACAATGAAATTTAATTATCACTTGATATTCATGATAGAGTTTAAATTTTTAATTTTTCTAGTTGGCTTGGACACCTTTCCTGGCTGCGTTTAGTGTGGGTCTGCAAGATTGTGATGATACTGAAGTAGCCTCTCTCTGCCTGGAAGGTATAAGATGTGCAATCAGAATTGCATGCATTTTCAGCATTCAGGTAACAAAGAATTTTGCCTTTGTAGCCAGTGTGGAAAACATAAATTACTTATGTCATGACTATAATTAAAATTAATTTTTTTATGTTTGACTTACTAAAGACTAATTTCAAGTTTATGATGGAATTTAAATGAATCTAATGTTTAAGTTTCTGAGAAACTGTGACAGAAGGGGTAGTTCTATATTGGTGCATCTGGAATTCATCATGATAACTTTGGTTAGCATTTTTTTTCTCTATAGAATATTAGCCATATCCAAAGTTTCTAAGACTTTGAATTTCTATATGTTAATTTGAATATCTTATTTAAATATGTTGCAGGTTCATACTTATTGAATCATATTTTTTCATACTTGTGTGCTTATATATATTACTTTATAATTTCACTTAAACCTAAGAAAAGTTATCTTGAAGAGAACCAAGTATCTAGAACTTAATTTTCATGAAGACAGGCCCTTCTAGTAATTTATATACTTTGATAATAAATTTTAGCTTTGCTAAAAAAAAGCTTGCTTGCTTTTTTTTTTTTTAAACCCATTTCACATTTATTTATGAATGTTATGGCTTAAAAAGCACAGCCTAGCTGTAGAGAAAAAATGAGCACATTTATAAATCACATTTCTGTTAGTCTGCACAGTACTTGAAACATAAGCACTCCAGGAATGTTTTTTACTATATGAATTTATTTGTTGTCACTAAAATCTCATCTTGATTTGACATCTCCATTGCCTTTAGATTTTAGAAATTCATTTAAATAAAAACACTGTAGTTTGAGGTATGTAATTTGTCAGTTAAAAACTTAAACAAGTAAACAGTTTGTCAATAGGGAATTAGAGATCACTCTGTTGTGTTTATAACAATGTAAGTATACTTTTCTCTTTTTTATAGCTGGAAAGAGATGCATATGTCCAGGCACTAGCAAGATTTACCTTACTTACAGTGAGTTCTGGTATTACTGAAATGAAACAGAAGAACATTGATACAATAAAAACACTTATCACAGTGGCCCATACAGATGGAAATTATTTAGGAAATTCATGGCATGAGGTATAAGCACTTTATTTTCAGCTTTACAATTTGGTTTATAAAATGATTTAATGCTAAATATTCTGCCCACTGACATGCTTAAGTGTTTGGGAAAAAATTTAGTATATTCAGGATAAGTTTATTTAGGTTTTTGTAATGATTTATAATATAGCCTGTATTTAAATCCTGGCTCCATACATTTAAGTATTTTTGCGATCATTTTTAATGTGGAATTAAAAAGATTTTTTTTTTTTTTAATAAGATTCTGAAGTGCATCAGTCAGTTGGAGCTTGCACAGCTTATAGGAACTGGAGTGAAACCTCGATACATTTCTGGAACAGTACGGGGCAGAGAAGGATCTCTTACTGGAACAAAAGATCAGGCTCCTGATGAATTTGTGGGTCTGGGGCTAGGTGAGAATTTTAAAAATTATTTTTATGAGGTATCAAAGATTCTTAACTTGTTCAGTATGTGTAACTTTATTGTAGCAAGGAAATATAATTGAGGGACATGATAAAATGCCCTTTGTGGCTAACCTTATGGGAAAAGCAAGAAGACCATTTTTGCCTGGTCTAGTTTGCAGCATTAAGTGACCCTTAATCTAAATCTCATAGTTGGGGGTAGGAGAAAGGTACAATTTAAAATGACCTATTTTTAACACTAAGCAGGTAACTTAAATGAGTGAAGGCTTGTATAAGATGATAAATAGTTGGGGCAACTGGAGAAAGCATTCACATTCAGATTTTTTTTAAAGGCACTATGCAGTCCTAACCAGACTCTTATACTGGTATAGAAACTTCCCCATGGTTCCTTATCTGCTCAGTGTGGCCAGGAACTTCCAGACTTAACCCAATAGAACAAAGCAAAATATTAGTGAGAATGGCTACAGAAGAACTAAAGACAATACATTTTGAGTCATAAATGGAAAGAGTACCACCAGGGAAGAAGCAGCATTTAGACTGTCTTTGGCTTTGAATACGTACTTTGGGGTTTGAATTCTTTTGTGTATCTTCCTTACTGTGTGCGGGTTACTTTAACTCTCTGAGCTTTGGTTTCCACATCTGCAAACTAATAGTAATATCTGCATAGAGGTCTTAGGATTAAATAAGAATATGTATAAATGGACTTAGCACAGTGGCTGGTATATTGATGGTTTGTGGATTGTTCTCTGTCCACTTTCCCCACCCCACTTCCATCCAAGAAATCTAGAGACATGACTTAAAAAGAGCAGGAAAGAGATGAGATCAAGGAATGTTTACCTTTTTAAGGTTTTTACTCTAGCACTATATTTCTGGATATTTTTTATCTTTTTGTCTTTTAGTGATTTCTCTGTTATTGCTTGCAGTAAAAATACATAAAGAAATCCAAAAAATCCTTTAAATTTGAAAAAATGATCCACAGGGAAAGAAGAAACACCAGGACCATGTGTGGCTTTCAGTTGGACTGGGGACAGTTATTTCCTAGTGATATTTCAACTGTGGCAGCCAGCAGTGCAGTTCTTTTACCCAGCTGTATCTTAGATACTTTGGTTCTGGGAGGTGAAGGTGTAGACCTAATAACTTGGTGACCCAGCAGGATTTAAAACCAGTGAGCACCTTCATGGTGACTTATATCACTTAGAAGTCTGAGATACAGATGAAAAGTATTTACCAACAAGTGAAATGAATGTGCATTGATTGATTCAGTAATTTTTGAAAGGCATTTTTGTTTGGGGGGTGGGGTGGGGAAAAGCCAAATAGGAGTGTGGCCAGGAACTTCCAGACTTAACAGGAAGGCTAAAATAATGACAGGTGCAAATTGCCAGCGCTTAATTTTGGCAAGTAATAAAAGTAGGTTACACTAAAAATAAAACACCAGTGGAGTATTTTATCTTCTAAAAGTTTTAGTCAAATAAGAGAAATAATGATACTTACTGATAATGTTTCCTAGTATACTTGAAAGTAAATTAAATTAATCATTATTGTTGTGCTACCTAAGTTGTAAGAATATGAGATGACCTGTCTTCTCACTTCAGGAAAGGGGAATTTACATAAAAATAAATACTTTTTGGATCTGGAAATGAAATAAAAAGTTCAGGCTTCCAAGCCACTCAAGCAACCAGCCATATTCTTCCACTTCTCTTTCTTGTTTTATCTAGATTTCATCTTATGTCATCTATTTCTCTTTTGGGCCTGCTCCATTCTCCACTCATTCCTGATTGATTAGGTCTCTCATTTTTGAGTCTGCATCCTAGAGGGATTCAGTCTGTTGACTTGGCCCCTGTTGGGCAGAGTCTTCCCTTCAGGCCCTCTCATCAGTTATCAGCTAGCCCAGTGTGGCAGATGTCCACTACTGTCCATCTGTGCCCTATCACTTACTCAGGCAACAGATGTTTTCTTCAGCAGGATGCTGTAGTCAGAATTTAAGCTAGAAGAGGATGTAGTCCAGACATTCGAGCATGTTTAATCTGTATATATATGGTTTTTAAAAAATGAATTAGTATCCTCCTTTATTGATAGCATCTACTTCCAAGTGTTCATATAACCACGTTAATAGGGCTGAGTATATGTTTATGTGACTTTCTGACTGATAGGATGTAAGTCTGTACTTCCACTTTTTGGAAACGTGAAACTTTTAATTATTAAGAATACATAGCATATGATATTTTTTAAAAAGGATTTTATTTGAGAGGGAGAGAGAGAGAGCACAAGTGAGAGGTAGAAGGAGAAGCAGACTTCCCGGTGAGCAGGGAGCCCGGTGCAGGGCTCGATCCCAGGATCCTGAGATCGTGACCTGAGCCAAAGGCAGATGCCTAACGACTGAACCACCCATGCGCCCAAGTAGCATATGATTATTAGAATTATATACATACTGTGTATCAAAGTTTAAAAATTCAGTGGTTTGGACATAGAAATCTTAAGTGAATATTCACTCCTACCTCTTTGTTCTTTATCTGAGTATTTGTGCTTTGAGTAATTTGTTTGGTAAAGCTGAAACTATTAGCCTGTCATGTTACAGTGTTATACAGATCTTCGAAAGATTTCATGTGTTTTTGAAATAGGTTCTTTGGATTGCTAAACATTTTATATATTTTTTTTGATTCCTCTAAATATATTTCTTAATGATTACAGATTATTATATTTAAATATAATAATAAAAACTCTTAAATATAAAAATAAAATCTTTCTGGGAAGGACATTCAGATGATACACAAAGGAAGTTAGTGGTGATGGGCATTATTTTTTCTCATAGACTTTTTTTCGTTAAATTCCTGTAACGTGCTAAGGTGCTTCAAGTGTTGCTTGACACTATTTCCCTAACCACTCCAATTCTCTGTCACTTATTTCAGGCTTTCGTCCTTGTTCACTTGTATTATAGAAATAGACTCTTTGTCTTTCTAGCTCTAGTATCTCTTCCTGTTTCACTGTGTTCTACAGATACTACCAGAATTATCTTTCAGAAAATAGGTTGGTTTATGTCAGTCTTCTAAAAGGTCTATTTTCCTGGTTTTCAATTTTTTTTTTTTTTTAAGATTTTATTTTATTTTTTGACAGAGACAGCAAGAGAGAGAGTACAAGCGGGGGGGGAGGCAGGGAGAGGAAGAAGCAGGCCCCCGCTGAGCAAAAAGCCTGACATGGGGCTTGATCCCAGGACCCTGAGATCATGACCTGAGCCGAACACAGACACTTAGCGATTGAGCCACCCAGGCGTCCCTCAATCTTTTTTTTTTTTTGAGATTTATTTATTTGAGATAGAGTGCGCGCACATGTGCGCGAGCAGGGGTGAGAGGCAGAGGAGGAAGAAGGAGAGGGAGAGAAGCGGTCTACCTCCCAAGTGGTGAGGCCAAATAGGGTCGATCCCAGATTGTGATCATGACCTGAGCTGAAATCAAGAGTCAAGAGTCAGTCGCTTAACCGACTGAGCCACCCAGGTGCCCCATATTACTCTATTTTCAAAAGCAGTACATTAAACGTAACAGTCAAGGTTCTTCACATTTTAATGTTACCCTCTCTTTCCAGCTTCATCTCCTACTACTTCATCTCCTACAACTTCATCTCCTACTACTGTTCTGTCCCTTCTCTTTTGTCCCCAGCTAGATCCTCCAGTATGGCTGTAGCCAAGTGTGTTAAAACATGGTGTTTACTTTCATCCTTCCATTAGTTTATATATGCTGCTCCTTTTCCTTCTGCCTCCTTTTCTACCTTCTAGGTCCAGCTTGAATTAATATATCATCATATATGAAGGTTTTCCATGAGCTAATAACCCTGTTCTCCTTCTCCTCCTAAAATTAGTTCTCCTTCTCCTCCCAAAATTAGTTCTCTTTAGCAAAACTTGTATTATATGTCATTAGTTTATCTCAGCGATGGAGTAATTATTACATTTTACTAAAGTTGGTTATAAGTCTGCCTCAGTCTGTGTCTCCTGGTAAATTATAAACTCTCTGAGGTCAAGGATCACATCTTTTTTCACATTGTTCATTTCCTGGAAGAGAATTTGAGTTTAGCTGCTTTAATATAATATCATCTATTATGGTTGCATTCATAAAGGCATTTAGTGAGTGTCTGGTCAGTTGAGTCAACAAATACTTCTTAACATCCTCTTTGGACTTAATATTGTGACGTCGAGAAATAACAGCAATTTAAAAAATGTGTATGATCTGGTTCCTTGCCTTAGGGAACTTTTAATTGTGCTGAGAAGGCAACATTAACATACCTATAGTAATTTATGTGAAACTGTATGGAAGAAATCCTGATCTGACTATTATTTACTTAAGTAAATGCTTAGTTCAGAGGAACAATGGGAGGAATCCTTCCTGAAAACTCAAATTGGGTTTTAGATAGTTGAGGGATGGCCTGAATAGATTCTGTAATGGCTAGAATGTTGAAGAGTACTACCTTAAATGCTAGGCTTAAAAAGTTTATGCTTTATCCTGAAAGTAATAGGCAGCAAAATGAATGTGATGATACAGAAAAATTAACCCGACAGGAGACTAGAAAGAGAGATTGAAGAGGGAAAAAATAAGCAGCAGGGAAAGCAGTCAGGAAACTATCCGTAATCTGGCCCTGAAATTATAAGGCTCTACATTGTGTAGGAATGAAAATCAAGGAATGACACCAGAAACAGATCAAAAGAAAGATTTAGTAACTGGTGGAGGAGGGGAAAGATATCAAAGATGATTGTGAGGTTAAAAGCGAAAACTGGGAAAATTGTTCTGTCCAACATATGGAACCAGTTTTGAGGGGGAAAGAGAAATGATTTTTTTGAATAAGAAGATACTACAAAATACAGTTAAAATTTCCAAAAAGCATTTGTAAATATAGAGAACTGGAGATTGAATGACAGGGAGATCTAATTATATGGAATTGGGAATCATCCTAAGAAGATAACATTGGAACTACAGTTAGTGCTATTTCTTAAACATTAAGGGAAATTATGCCTACTGTCATTAATTTTGTGATCTGAATTCTCAGTGCCCCTAATTTGTTGATCTCTGGAAGGACAATTTGTCTTTATAACCGTCCATGTCTATATGCCACTTAGTATAGCTAATGAAGCGCATTTGGCCTTGATATAGGTCACTGATGCCAAAAGCATTATTTACCAAAAGCTTTATTTCTTTCATTAAGAAAATAACTGTTTTCAGAAATATGTTTTAGAACTATAAGTGTATTCTTCTACTGAATTATTTTCAAACTGAAATGACTCTCTTTTATGTGTGGTAGTTGGAGGAAATGTGGACTGGAAGCAGATAGCAAGTATTCAGGAATCCATCGGAGAAACCAGTTCTCAAAGTGTTGTTGTTGCTGTAGATAGGTAAGGTATTTATTTTATTCCCTTTTCAAATGAATACTGTTTCAATTCTGTAGCATTTAGGTACATTTTGCTCCGTAGTGGTTAAAAAAGAAAAATTATTGCCAAAATAACTTTCCTTAAGTATTATAAGACTATACTGTGATATATGGTGATTTTGATGATGAAGTACCTATAATTTTGCTCTTTAGATCATGGAATATAGGAAGGAGATAAACAGTATGAAAATTTAACTTAAAATAGATATTAGTGGACATTAGGGAAATGGTAATCTTGATGAAAAAGAACACGTTTTATTTTTTTCATAGAAAACTAATTGGTCTTATTATCCCTATATGAAAATGGAGTGTTAATCTTTCAAGTCCTATTTGATATAAGATTGCATTATGGGTAAGTGAAGGATTTGCTGGCAATTCTCATTGCAAGCTTCTTTGGAAAGGACTTCAGAGTTTGTATAGTATATATATTACCAAGTATTCCTCATTTTTAGTTTGTTTTCTAAAAGTGAACCCGTACTAAATGTTCTTTTGAAGATTAGCTTTTTCTAGATGAATGCCCAAATATTTGAAACTTAACATTTAAATTTTTTTATTACTTGTGATGAAACTGTCCAAAATATAATACATATTTTTTCTTGGTGCTTGGAGACTTACACTAATCCAGAATTTTACTTCAGATAAAACTTTTTGCTGTAAGTACAGACTGAGCTAGAGTATTCAGTGGCCACTGACCCTGGAAATATTCCCTGCAACTTTTTCTTTGAAAAGAACTCTTAATCTTCACTTGCTGACCTTTTTTTTTTTTTTTTTAATAAGGGAAGGAGGTCATTTGCCTTTTCCTTATGAAGGCTGAAGAAAGATTGCATATCCTCTTAGACCCCCTGTATAACTTGAAGGCTTACCATGTGCTTGGCACTTTTCGAAGTACTTCCTAGGTATTATTTATCACTTAATACTTCCAGTAACTTAATGAGATAAGTATTAATATTGTCCTTAGTTTATAAAGGAGGAAACTGAGGCAGAGGGGGCCTAAATAACTTGTTCATCCCCACAACTAATCTTGTCTTGATTATTGTTGCAATAACGGTTTCATCCACAAAGAATTTTGAGGAGTGGTGCCAGGACATAGACTCAGGCAGCATGTCTCTTGAATGTACATTCTTACCCTCTCCACCGAGTCTCTGCCTGCATGTACAACTGGAGAGCTGTGTAATAATGTCTGCCCTTCTGTTGTCAGGGTAGCTTGTTTCCAAATCATTTTCCTGCCTTCAGTGTCTTTATGAGAATATCTTCAGGCAAGAGTTAACATTTTACCTACTATTTATTTCCATAGTATATTTTATATGACCATAGCCAGTTCTAATTTATCCATCTATCCACCGTTTGTTGCAGGGAGACATTCACTCATTTGAGTAAATGATAGGCCTCTCCATTTTAAGAATTTAAGATATTTTAGAGGGGTCTTAACACAAATTCTGTTAGTACTTTGTTGTCTCAGATTCATCATCACCAGATAACTTCTGCAAACATAAATCCAATGTCCAATTTTATACAAAACCTCAACATTTAAATTTTAGCTTATAATAAAAGCATTAAAAGTTACATCTTTGATTTACTATAGGATTATATTCTTGTGTGGTACTTTTCACTTTCTTATTAAATTTCTTCTGAATTTCTCAGTATTAGAGTATATTTTCATATGTAATATTCTGACTAAATTCATAAGCTAAGTCAGATAACTTAGGTATTCAAGTCAGTGGTGTGAATATTGTTAGGTATCATCCTGGAAAGTTCTGTACTTGTCTTGTAACAAGTCATTTTCTTGTCCTTAGGTCTGTTGTTCTGAATAATCTGTTATGACAAGTATAGGAAGTAAACATGAAAAAATCAAAGTAGTTGTTTGTTTTTTTGCTTAGTTATTTATAGCTTCTGTTAAGAAAAAAATATATGATTCTATTAAAAGCTACTTTGTGCAGGAATAGATTTTGTCCAGGAATGAGTTACCACTAAAAGTTAAAAAACAGTACCATAGTTTTTGTTTTTATTAATTTTAAGCACACCAGATCTAGCTTTATATTGGCGCATCTCACACTCTGGAACATTGTCTCCTATCAGAAAATACGTGTAGCGCATCCCCAACTGCATTTGCTCATAAATATCTTCAGATTAGGTCTTAGAAATAAGTGTTACCTCTGATATTTTCACTGTGAAAACTTTTTACATATACAGTAATTTAGTTTGCCTCTGTATTATATACAGTTTAAAGTTTATGTGGTCCAGAATCTGCAAGTTTTGTCAACCTTTTTTTTTTTTTTTAACTTTTTTTCTTGTATTGCTGCATTGCTTTTCATTTTGTGGCTGAAGCAGTAATCTATCATTTTGTTTTCCTGCTCATAGTTTTTCAGCACAGGTCTTTTAATATTAACACACAAGATTTTCATGCATCCGTCCTTTGCTTTTCATACAAGGAATGTAGAATCCATTTCATAGACTGATTTTGTGAAACATAGCTCTGTCCTCTTGCCTTAGTTTATGAAGGCTTAACTTTAAATGCCTCCACAGACTGCTATGCTCTACCATATGGCTTATCTGTAGTGGAGCATTACTAGAAATAAAGTGACCCCTCAGAGGCTACCACAGTGAGTAGGAATTTGAATGCCTTTTTTCAGGATGCATGCTCCCCCTAACTTCTGTCACCCTGAGTCTGTAAACTTGTCTGATTGCTACTGGTATTTCTTTGTCCTTGTTCTCCATCATTTCAGGGCCTTCAGAGAATTTGTTGCTTCTTTCCCCTGTAGTTGCATATAATGTCCATCGCTTTACCCCTCTACTCTTTGCCATTTGCTTCCTTCTCCGTTTAAAGAATTTTTTTTCTTTTTTTCCTCTCTTTTCTTGTTGTTTCTCCTATATACTGTTTAGTTTTATCACTGTGGTTATTTTTTTTTATAGCCATTGCCTATGTACCTGTAGTTTGAGAAATCACCTAATGACATTTATAATGTGTACTCTAGCCATGTTCATTTTTGTTCATGTGAGAAATTTGTAGCCTTTGTATATTTTTAATTTCTGGATCCAGTCTAACCACTGAATTAAACGGGGCCTTTATTATGCTATTTTTTCCCCCAGATGATGTTCTCAGCCAGATCTTTGAATTACTGTTTTGTTCTGACGAGCAATAGAGGAAATCTTAAAATATTCCTTTAGCAGGAGAACCAGAGTGTGAGTCATCATGTCAGTTTTTTAGGCTGTTTTTCCTGTCTTGTATTTGTTACTCATTGCCAGGACACATGGACAGACATACAAGGGCACTGAGGTTAAAAAATCATGATATACTCACAACATGGATATAGTGGACATAGTAGGAAAAAAAACCTTTCAGAATATATTTTAAATGTTTTATGTTTTGCTCAGGTAAGTGTGAGGCGGTATATCAAAGTAGTTAAGAGGGTGGACTCTGGGGGGTGCCCACCCTGGTTTGAATCTTAGCTGTAGGACTTACTAGTTCTGTGACTTCGACGAATTCATTAAATATCTTTGTGTCTCAGTTTATAAAATTAGAAGTTATACCAGTCCCTACTTCACAGGCTATTTGTGATTACTAAGTGAGTGGCTATATTATAAAACACCTAGAATAGCAGCCGCTTCGTGGTTGTTGGTAGCTATTACTGTTACTGTGATTATTTTTTATTTCTTTCTCTTTTTTTTTTTTCAGATTTATTTATTTTAAAGAGAGAGAGAGGGTGAGTGGGGGGAGAGGGGCAGAGGGAGAGAGCATCCCAGGCAGAATCCACAGTAAGCACAGAGCCCGATACGGGGCTCAATCTCAGATCACGACTTGAGCTGAAACCAAGAGTTGGTCACTTAACCAACAGAGCCACCCAGATGCCCCAGATTACTTTTATTTCTAAGCTTAATATTTGACCTGCTTCCGCCTTTAAGGTTTCCTTTTTGCCATGCAAATCCTGTGGTACACAATGTAAATTGAGGAATATCAGTTCACCCTGGAAGGCTCATCAGACCCTTGGTTACAAACCCAGAGCATCAGTAAAAATGCAGACTTTAAAAGGACTAATAGGTTTATGCTGAAATATTTTATGAAACTTTGAAACAAATAAAAACCTTAGTGAAGAAAGCTGGGCAAAGCTGGACAGCACAGCTTAACTCTAAACATTTGAATTTTCCAGGACATGTTATTTAGCCACTTCTTGGTTAAACTATTAGAGACTATTTGCAGCTTCTGTTAAGTTGCTTGTAATTTAACATAAATGAGTTTTAATCAAATGTATGTTACTTGTAAAAGCAAAGAATTTTTCATCTTAACATGCTTAATGCTAGTAGATAATCAGGAAAAATTGAAAAAATCTTCTTTTTTGTACTGTGCCAATTATCAGTTAGTTTTACAAATTGATATTTTCCTTATCTTAGAGTCTCATGTTGATCTAGTGTTTGTAAGCCTACTAATAAAATTAACGATACATTCTTATTCTATTATCAAATGCAAAGGAGGGAGAGAGGAACATCCAAACTGTACTTGTTATGAAACAATATGTTAACAATATCATTTGACTACCTGATTTTTTGTTCCCTTAAACCAGATTTAAAGTAGCAAGTACCTCAGGCTACTTACTTTTGAATTGATATAACAGAAGTAAGACTTTATAAATTTTTGAATTATGTTTCTTTTCTTTAGAATATTTACAGGGTCTACAAGACTAGATGGAAATGCTATTGGTAAGTATATACATTTATTTCACTTAAATTGGTTTTTTGGCTAAAAGACTTGAAAGTTAAGCTAAAAAAAATGTAAATCTATTTATATTATAGTGGATTTCGTCCGTTGGCTCTGTGCCGTGTCTATGGATGAATTACTTTCCACTACACATCCAAGAATGTTTAGTCTACAAAAAATAGTAGAAATATCGTATTACAACATGGGAAGAATAAGATTGCAGTGGTCTCGAATTTGGGAAGTTATTGGCGATCATTTTAATAAGGTATTTGAATAATTGTAGGATTTGCTTACATTTGTAATGTTTTTTGTTGTTAAAATTCCTTATAATGTAATTGAGACTTTTTTCTTCTTCTAGGTTTGTTAAATTACATTTTTGTAATTAAAATTAGAAAACTCTTTGAATCTTTTTTTTTTTTAAAAGAAGTGATTGCTGTGGGTTTTAAGAATTTAGTTAAAATATGTTTTTCTTGTTGAGAAATATTGTTAGTACACCTAGTGCCTTTGTGGAGAATTTCAGCATTTACCTGTGCTATTAGTCATATATTTTTTCTAAAACAAAAATGAAGAAATAGATTTTCACTGCTGACATTAGCACCCTATATTTCTGTTGCCATTACAGGTTGGCTGTAATCCTAATGAAGATGTAGCTATTTTTGCAGTAGACTCCTTGAGGCAATTGTCAATGAAGTTTTTAGAGAAAGGGGAGCTTGCTAATTTCAGATTCCAGAAGGATTTCTTAAGACCGTTTGAACATATAATGAAACGGAACAGGTATTTGTTGAATTGCTTAATATCAGAAAAATACCTTATTATTTTCCACCACAGGGGGAAAACAGAAGAAAGGAGAAAAAAAAACTGATGGGTTTTATGTATATGCATATCCAAGCAATTATATTAATATTTTAGGTCTCCAACAATTCGAGATATGGTTGTACGGTGTATAGCACAAATGGTTAATTCTCAAGCTGCTAACATTCGGTCTGGATGGAAGAACATTTTCTCTGTGTTTCATCTAGCTGCATCCGATCAAGATGAAAGCATAGTGGAACTTGCATTCCAAACAACAGGGCACATTGTCAGTGAGTATTCTTCTGCCTGTGTTCACGTTTAAAAAAAGAAAACAAAACTTTAATGTGTTCAGAAAATAATACAAAAGTAAGATCACGGGCCTATTCTGGGTTTTAAGTTTACCAAGTTTTGCCTGTAGAAACAGAGTACATAATGACAGTAATATTGTTATTACGTTATCATAGTTAACATTTATTGCATGTTTACGTTGTGGCAAGAACAGTAAGCACATTGAATGTGTTTCCTTCCATGTTTACAACAACTCTGTGTTTACAACAACTCTATAATGAAGTGTCTTCATTATCCCTTTTTAAATAGATCAGGAAATTCAGCCCCAGTGAGGTTAAGTGACCTGCATAAGGTGCATGATGGAGTTGTTGGGATTCAAAGCTAGGGAGAGGTTTTTGACCACTCCATTACACAGCCTCGTTAAGGGAGAATTAAATACTGAGGATGTAAGTTAAGCCTGTCTGAAAGATGATAATGATGACCATCATTATTTTTCATAGATTAAGAGACTGAAATACAGATAGGTTGAACATAATTTTGTATATTCAACTCAACAACTACTGATTCGGGACGTACTGTGTACTGTCACTGTATTATGTGCTGGCTTTATAGTGTAAAGAAAACACAGACCTGTGTCCCTCTCCCCACTACTCAGGACAGTCAAGTAAGCAGTAATGACAGATACAAAGCCATGTCTGTTAGACATCAAAACCCTTCACCTTTAAGTATGCTTTACATCTGGGGGTTGGTGTTTTTTGGTGCAGTTAAGAATAATTGAAAAACTAAAATTACTTTGATATATTTTTTACCCTTTTAGCTCTTGTGTTTGAAAAACACTTTCCAGCGACCATTGATTCTTTCCAGGATGCAGTGAAGTGTTTGTCTGAATTTGCGTGCAATGCAGCTTTCCCAGACACAAGTATGGAAGCAATTCGACTTATTCGCCATTGTGCAAAATATGTGTCTGATAGACCTCAGGTATAGTGTCATTTAGTAAACAAAATTTTGCTGAGTATTTATTTCCAGTCTAAGATCAAAGTTTATTTGGGAATTGAGGGGATAGGAAACGTTTTTCAGTAAACCCCAAAATTATCTGAGCTTGATTCTGACTTAAGTGATTAGTAATGATAGCTATCATTTATTAAAGGTGTCAGGTCTTTGTTTTTCCAAGTGTAATGATAGCTGTCATTTAGTCTACGGCCATACCACCCTGAACACGCCCGATCTCGGAAGCTAAGCAGGGTTGGGCCTAGTTAGTACTTGGATGGGAGATAGCTGTCATTTATTAAAGATGTCACGTGTTTTTCTATTTCACAACGTATTGTTTAATGTTCTTAACTTTATGGGACAGGTAGTGTTATAGGCCCATACAGATAAGGAATCTGAGGCACAAAGAAGTTAAAAAAAAATGTGTCCATGGTTGCAGGGCTAGTAAAGGAGACCTAGGGTTTGAACTGAATCCTGTGTTTTTAGCCTTTTAGTCCATACTGTTTCTTGCATGTGGTGCTGTGCGGTACTGAAGTTGACTGTCTGTCTATGGATGAGTGTGGACTTAAGCACTGGAGTAAAAAGTTGAATTGGCAACCTGGCTGCCAACCTTAACTTGCGTCTCTGAATCTATCTCTGTAACTATTATCAAGAGAAGTGATGCATTAGATTTGGTAGTAAAATTTTTTACTACATACTAATGTGGACCTATGGGGGTGCTTAGTACTTTTTACATACATTGACTCATTTGACCTTCACACTTCCCAGGGCGGCTGATAAGGCTGCATGTGTCATAACCAGGGAAATGATAAAAATGCAAGCCTGATTTAACCTGGTGAATAGAATAATACAGAAAAGCTGATGACAGAGTTGAAGCTGAAACCAACTTTGGAATTTTAGTGCAGTGCTCTTCATAGGCAGTTATAATCTCCATCTTTCTATAAATTGTTTATCAAATTGCTTATTTGTAAAGCATTTAAAAAAATTTTTGGAGAAATAATACAGGTGTTATGTTTTGCCTTAAGTATATCTCCCTTTCTTCCTGAAGGCTTTCAAGGAGTACACAAGTGATGATATGAATGTGGCGCCTGAAGACAGGGTTTGGGTCAGAGGATGGTTCCCAATCCTCTTCGAGCTGTCCTGCATCATTAATAGATGCAAATTAGATGTAAGAACCAGGTAACAATCAGTGTTTGTAACTATAATTTTGAAAGGCTCGTTTTGACCGCAATGAATTTTTGTTTTGTGAATGTAAGTTCAGTAGTTGAAGGCCGTAAGTCCGTAAGTCATGCGTTTTATCAAATATAGTAATATTTGATAGGCAGATTTTAAAATATGTTAAATGGAACAACAGTAAAAATGGAAATACTACTTTTCCTTCAGATTTTAGTCTAGCATTTCACTTTGAGTTTTAGCTTCTATGTTAATTTAATGATGTTACACAGTCTGTCTTTTCATACATTTGTTTCCAAATAAAAATTGAAGTTAGTGGCAAAATTTATTTTCCTGACAAATGCTAGAAGAATTTCTCAATGCATGTCCTTGGTCAGCTTTAGATAAAGAACCATTTCTCTTGGAAGACTGACTGGTCAGTAAGACAGTTTTGAATAATACAGGTCTATTAACAAAGAAGTGTGCTCTTTCAAAAGTATATTCTCAATAAAAGATCTATATGAATGTATAGTCCATTTGTGAAGAAACTATTAGGGATATAATGCAACTGGATAAGCATTCAGTATGCTCTTCTTATGTTACAGCTCATGTCACTCCCATAGTAAAATTTTTATCCTACATTTTTTACTACCAAATTGAAATGATTGATTTGTGTATCCTGTTACCTGTCAACAAGTGCTTGAGACACCATGAGTTCAATCATATGTTTAAATAAAATCTGTCTTTTATGTATCCCCTCTTCTTTTTAGGGAGAATCATTAGTCATTTGGGCAGTTAACTTTATTGGATTTTTTAAATTGGAAAGGTAGTAAATAGAGACTTGTAAGATATCAGCGATAGGACTATAATGAAGGAATGAACCTTTCCTTCCTCCTCTTATGCCACAGCCACCCTTATCCCCATCCAAGGTGGAGTTGATACATATCCTAAGAAATTTCATTTTTATTTGTTATAAGAGAAATTTTATAAAATTAGGTAAATAATCCAAAATAGGACTCAAACCTTAGGAATTTGTCATAGAATTTAATAATCACAAGAACACTATACAGCATTTTAGACATTGAGAATTGTTTGGCAGTGGACCTGTTAGGAACTTGATAAAATTCAAGATAGCCGCTGATTCATGTAAACTAAGTTATTGAGATTTACAACTTTGAATTGTCCAGCCACATCATTGGAGCAGCTAACATATCACGACCGACACATCATATAAACTCAGCACCCCCTCCTTGCCCTTGTTTCTTTGTAGAAATTTATTTGATGAGGGGACCTTCCTGCTTCCTTAGTCTTTGAGCCTGTCCTTGTCTGGGACCATCCTGCTTTCCTTCTTGCCATATCCCATGATCAGATTATGGATGAGTTCTAGTTGTTAAAGAGAAAATATGTATTCTGGTCGATAAAGGAAAGATATGAGTAAACTTTGTTCAGTAATGGCTTTTTCTTATTTTATTCCAGGATTTGTAAGGGCTGATATTTAGATTACATTTGAAAAATGTAATACCATGATTTGTATAACAGGTTAATTACACAGTACTTTCACATGTGTTCTTATTTGATTGCCTCAAAATTCTGTAGATTAAGGGTTGGTTAATTAACCTGGGGTCTCACATACTCTTTTTCCCTGTACCAGCAACTTAAGTATTGCTTTCAAAAAGATTTCTTGAACAGTGAAAATCCTTGGAAACCTCTGTAGCTCTGTGGGCCTGGAAGAAACAGGATTCCCACATCCCCTTATCCCTAGCTGTGGGAGTTAGCATCCAGTTACTTAGAGTGGGAGGAAATGGATTTCAGGCTCAGGAGATGGAGGAAGAGGGAGCCTTGTTCCATTGTAGGGGAAAAATGAATTCCAACAGGCTTCTCCCGAAGAAGAGAGTATGTTTCTTCCACAGGAATTTCTTTACTACAGTTCCTTTACTTTTCATTACACACATTAGGTATCTCATACGGATCAAATAACTCTTATGGATCAAATAACTGCTGTGAACTTGCTGAAGGACCAAGCTACCATAACGTACTTTACACGTTTATTTAACAGTTAGTTAGAGCCTGCTGTGTGCCAGACATGAATTAAGCCCAGAGGTAGCATAGCAGCAAATGAGCTGGACTGCGAACCAGTCCTTATGGAGTCTTTAGATAACATTTGGTTCTGGCTTACCATCAGTCTTCTCAGAAATATAAACCTTTTTCTAAATGGAAAGATACCTATTTTGCTAGAAGAAAGTAACATGTAGAGAAAAGATCAAGCTTTTTAATGGTTACATGAAGGGATTATTATTTAGAGGAAGATAATAAGGAATCAGGAAGGCAATGTTGAGTTTTTAATTTTAACACTTATTCAAAAGACAGTGAATGTGGTACTAAGCAGTTTATTTGTTCAGTAAATACTTATTGTGTGCCTCGTGGGTGACAAGCATTGCTCTATCTCTGGACTATAGTAGGAAACAAACTGCCCACATGAATGTCTTAGTGGATCAGTTCCTTTGGTTTCTGGGATATCTTTTTCAAAGAGTTATAGGACTTTTAGCAACACTTTAATTGCTCATACAGTATCCCTGAACTAATTTTATGATGATCACTCACAATCTTTAATTTCATTTACAATCTTAAAATGCTGGGATGATGGGGTGGGAGTGGAAGAAAAGTGAAATAAAACATTTTAAGGCCAAGGCCTTTGGAATTTTCTCCTACATGATGCGTCCCAAAGAAACCAGTTTTACAGTTGAAATTTCTTAAAACTGAATCTCTTATGTTAGTTTAAAACCAGTTTTAAACTTTTTTAGTAGCTTCATGACCTCTAAAAACTATTTTAAGAGGGGATTCTGATGTGGCATACTTTTTTGTATTACAGCTGTCCACTTGTGTTCTATCGTTTTAGGGGTTTAACAGTAATGTTCGAAATAATGAAAACTTATGGCCACACTTATGAAAAACACTGGTGGCAGGATTTATTTAGAATTGTTTTCAGAATCTTTGACAACATGAAATTGCCAGAACAGCAGACAGAGGTAAGAGAAAAATATTTTCATTTAACACAGTCAAGTTAAAAGGTTCTGCACATTTTCTCTAATACAGTTTAGTCGATCAAATCAAGTACCTGGAAAAGAAAAAAAAGTTCCTAGAGAGTTTTTCATTATAATAAAAAGTATGTCTTTATAAAGAAAGAACGCTAGTTGGGGATAGAATCTGAGTTAATGAACTGGTTGTTTTCAGTGTTTTTGTTGAACTTCCAGTTTCTTTCCTCATTTTAATATTGCCACAATTACAGACACCAGTAGCTTTCTTTAGTATTCATAGTGACATCTTATTCTGAAGTGAGTACAGAATACATAGTAATAAGTTTTATTTATTTTATGTCAATGTCTTTTACTACAAACCAATTATGGTATGCATCTCGGTAAATGTAGGGAGAGAGCCTCAACTTTTCTTGTTTTGTCCTATATAGCTATATTAAATGCAGACATTAGGGACACTGACCTGCACGAAGTTTTACTTTAGATCTGTGATTTTTAAATCTACAGGTAGACTCTTACTGAAAACATCTAAGTAGACATATGTATATGCACTGGCACAAGGATTAGTCCTTTATGTATTTAAGAAAAATAAATAATTTATACTTATTTTGTATGGCCCTATTCACCATTTATGGTATTTTCAAGTAACCATACTTCATGAGAGTTTTATTTTAAATTTATGCCAAGCACACTTGGATAAGTTCTTACTTTCTTCCGCTTTATTTCTCTTTTATGTTCTGTCATATTATGGAGCAAGGCCAGCTGTTGATATTCATGCATATTGTTTGAGAAGAGTCATAATGTTAATAGCAAGACAATTCAGTGATAATTTTTTAAAATCAAAAATAATGCAAAAAATAGTTAAAATTATTTATACATAAATTGTGGAATAATGGAGAAAAAATTGATCTCAGATACTGAGTCGAGGTGAATGTAATATTATAGAGGGAAGTAAGTGCTCTGAAAGGAACATGGACAGGCTTAGCGTTTTTAAATATGCAAACGTATTTCTTCTTTCATTCTGGTTGTTGACGAATGGTCTGACCTTCTTTTAATGACTTTTTTGCCTTAGAAAGCTGAATGGATGACTACGACTTGTAATCACGCACTTTATGCGATCTGTGATGTATTCACCCAGTATTTAGAAGTACTCAGTGATGTACTTTTGGATGATATTTTTGCCCAGCTCTACTGGTGTGTGCAGCAAGGTCAGTCTATAGCAAATAGTGACACAAAGTGTTAAATGTGGCCCTGGCAATATGTAAATGAATTGCTCTTTTCTTTTCCAGACAATGAGCAGTTAGCACGATCTGGTACAAACTGCTTAGAGAATGTTGTTATTCTGAATGGTGAGAAATTTACCCTAGAAATCTGGGATAAAACTTGTAACTGCACACTGGATATCTTCAAAACCACAATCCCACATGCGTAAGAAGATTTTACTCAACTTTATATTTGTATATTGAATGATAGACATAAAAAGTTTGGTAGTAACTAGTGATTTTTTTTAACAAATTCTTTTAAAAATACCTCAGTGTTCATGAATTTGTATTTATTGCAAATCAGACTCCTATAAACCGTAACAAATACTTGAATTAAATTCTTTATAAACCAGACACTTTTAGTCTGATTCGTCATATGGTCATTGGTCATATTGAGGTGATTCTGCTTTAATAGGGTTTTATTTTTATTTATCCAGATTAAAGCAAGCAGTGGTTTTGAATTTTAAAAAAGCAACAGAAAAACTAAACATCTATTTCAGTTACTTTAGATTTAATAATCTAAGGAAAATTTATTTGCAAATGTATTTTATAGTTAATTGTCATCTTCTAATGAATTAGTTTGGAATTGAATTGTAGTGAAGGAGTTTTTATCAATGGAGAAACTAAGACACAGTCTCACTAAATGACTAATAGCATCTGGATTATTTGTAGGACATACTTGAAGTTACTTCCCAGCTCAGCCTTTGGGGCTCTCTGACCTATGCAAAGTTTTACTTTAGATTTACTATTTTTAAATCTACTTAATAAGATGCTTTAAGTCTTACTTAAGTCGTACTTAAAACATCTTAAGTAGATACATGTGTATAAAATGATGTATGAAAACTAGTTCAGATTTTTAAGCATATGAACTTTTTCTGGACATGAGTGAAATATGTTTGCACTGATACGATCCCCTTGTAAGTATCCTAATAAATAGGACATTGGAAGTCAAACAAAAGGGACACACCTCTAGGAAAGCAGTCTCTAGGTGGGTCTAAACTAAAAAGACAAATATTGGTCAGCTTTTCTTATTTTTTTGGTGCACATTTTGTTGGAACAATGTACTTGACAAATGATCCATTTTTGTCAGAGTTTATCTGTAGCCCTTATGTCAAAAGACAGTATGAATTCTTGCCTAGCTGTTGTCCCTGTGAAGTCAACAGAAACCAGCCAGGCTGAACATTCTTCTTTGTTTGTTTGTTTTAGGAACTGCCTCTGTTTTAATTTATTGAATTACAAATTCAGGTTAAGATGCATGATCTTAAAGATCATCTAATAAGCATTTCTTAATAGAAAATAACTGTACTAGAGTTCTTTCCAAATTGAATTGAAATGATGTATCTACCATTGTCTGCTCCATTTCCCAGGAGCTCCTGCTTCTCAGAAGCAAGAACTTGGGCCTTAATCATCTTTCTATTCCAAGTACCCAATCCAGGGATGGCAAGTTAGTTTCTTCTTTTGGGCCAAATTTTATTTCATTTATTTTTATACATTAAAAAAAAAAATAGAATCTAAAGAGATCCATGAATTTTTGAAAAGTCTCAAACTTTTCTCAATCTTACTTTAGGAAATACTTAGAAAAAGTGAGTTTAAAGTTTTTGAAACTTTTCAGAAGTGTTTTTTTTTTTTTAACTGATGACCAGAGTACCCTTTTGATTATATTATATGCTAGTCAGTTGTTTTCTGGAAATACATATTTTAAACTTTTTACTAGATTTTTTTCAGCAAATGGTTTTTAGCAGTAGTCAGAGAAGGATTATATTGTTTTTGGCATATTCTTGGGACTTTTTTATGCCTGTTTTAAAACATGTTGAATGTGTCATGTTTCACACTCGCAGTGATTGGTGTGATTTGGTATTTTTAAAGGCTCTTAACCTGGCGTCCCTCTTCTGGAGAAACTGTTCCCCCACCTCCATCTCCTGTGAGTGAAAAACAGCTGGTAAGTTTTCATAAATAAATCATACTTAAAATTGCTTGTGAGAAGTAATTTTACCATGGGCCAGCTTCTTTTATGTGAGTCCACATCTTTAAAAAAGATGGCATAAATCTGTCCAAAATTCTTAGGTTAAGCTTCATAATGGTAAATTTCCCGGGTGGCTAAAATTTATCTCTGTAAGTGCCAATGGGAAGGAGGTATTTTAAATTATTTTATAATGTAGATGGTCTGAGACATAGAGTAAAATGATGTCAAGAGTTTTAAGATCCAGGTATGAGATTATGTAAGGATTTCCATGCCAAGGGGCACCTGGGCAGTGCAGTCGGTTAAGCATCCACCTCTTGATTTCAGCTCAGGTCTTGATCTCAGGGTCCTGAGTTCAAGGCCCACGTTGGGCTCCATGATGGGTATGGAGCCTACTTTAAAAAAAAAAAAAAAAAATTATAAAGGATTTCCTTACCAAGCTAAAGATATTATTTATTTTAAAATTTTAATTTGGATACAATTTAACCTATGAGAAATATTACAATAACAGTTCAAAGAATTTTAATATACCCTTCACCCAGTATATTTGCTTCATAGGTCTGCCACAACAAATTACCACAAACTAAGTGGCTTTAAAACAACAGAAATATATTGTCTCCCAGTTTAGGAGGCCAAAGGCCCAAAATTAAGGCATCAGCAGGGCTGCATTTTCTCCAAAGGCCTTAATGGAGAATCCTTCTTTGCCTTTTTCAGATTCTAGTGGCTCTTGGCAACCCTTGACTTGTACACACATCATTCTAATCTCTGCCTCCATTTTCACATGGCTGTGTAAAGTCAAATCCATTATATGTCAAATCTGCCTCTCCTTTTTTCTCTTTAAAGGACACTAGCCATCTCTTATGTTTGTAAGATAAGATATAAGCCACCTCATTTCAGAATCTTTAATTACATCTTTAAAGACCCTGTTTCCAAGTAACCTTCCTAAGTACCAGAGGTTCCAACTTTAATATACCTTTTTGGGGCCACTGTTCAACCTATTGCAGTTTCTACCCTCTGGCACCCAAAAATTCATGTTCATCTTTCAGGCAAAATGTATTCATGCCATCCCAGTATTCCCAAAAGTTTCAACTCATTATAGCATCAGCAAGTCCAAAATCTGATCTAAACATATCAGAAGTCCCAAATCTCATCATCACAGCCAATTAGATCAGGTATGTGGTCTCTTCTGGGGACATCATCCATCCCCGTCTGTGGACCTGTAAACCGAGAAAACAAAGTACCTGTTTGTAAAATACAGTGGTGGGACAAGCATAGGATAAACATCCTCATTCCAAAAGGGAGAAATTGGAAGGAATAAAAGGGTCACTGGTCCTAAACAGGTTCAAAACCCAGCAGGGCAAATTCTATTAATTTTTAAGGTCTGAGGGGCGCCTGGGTGGCTCATTCAGTTAAGCGTCTTCAGCTCAGGTCATAATCCCAGGGTCCTGGGATTGAGCCCCGCGCCTCCCCCCACTCATGCTCTCTTCTCTCTCTCTCAATCAAATAAATAAAAATCTTTCAAAAAAAATTTTTAAGGCCTAAGGATAATTCTCTGTACCTTGATACTCTGCCCTCTGGGCCCACTGCTCCTTCCTATGCCCCTGCAGCTCTGCTCTCTAAATCATTTCTTCTTAAAGGTTAGCATGTGTTTGCAGCCATGTAGCCCATTTCCTGCCTGTAGAATCCCAGAGATCTGATAACCTTCATTCATTTTATCCTATGTCTGTCCCTTTCAGTCTAGGCTGGCTGTGTTTCTACTGGTATATCATTCTTAAAATCCCTGTGGGTCTCTCATGTATGTCAAGAGGGTTATTCATGGAACCTTTCTGGATGACTTCATCTCTCTTCCAGGCTTCTGCTAAGATGTTTGATTGGATCCATTGGATCCACACACCTAATCTCTTTCAACAAAATGTTGTCTAACTGTCCAAAGAAATGTTTTCATAACAATGAATTTTCCAATTTTGGCATCCTTTGCAGTTTATCCTTCCAAATTATCAGGTGCTAGTTCATTTTTGCTTGGTAATTCCTTCCTCAGTGTATCTCTCTAGCCTCTCATTTTTCTGTAAACACCAGGGAGAAACTGGGCCACACCTTTAACCTTTTGCTTGGAAATATCCTCAGCTAAATATCCAAGTTCATCACTTAGAAGTTCTGCTTTCCACCCAGTAGTACAACACAATTGAACCAAGTTTTCTGCTACTGTATACAAATATCACCTTACTTCCATTATCCAGTTACACGTTCTTGATTTCCTTCTGAGACCTCACCAGAAGCACTTTTAACATTCATATTTCTGTCCACATTCGATTCTGTGCCCATATGTGTATTCTTTAGGGTGACAGAAGATTTCTCCATTATGCATTTCACTGCCTTCTGCATCCTCACCAGAATCTCATTTAATGGCCGTGTTGCTACTAACAGTCTCTTCAAGGCAGTCTAGGCTTTTTCTGTCATATGCCTCAGAACTCTTCTGGTTTCTACCATTACCCAGTTCCAAAGCCACTTCCACATTTCTAGGTATTTCTTATAGCAGCACGCCACTTCATGGTACCAAAATCTGTATCAGTCAGTGTTCTACCAGAGAAATGGAACCAGTGGGAAATATCTGTATCTA
Organism: Neomonachus schauinslandi; assembly: GCF_002201575.2. Lineage (NCBI taxonomy): Eukaryota > Metazoa > Chordata > Mammalia > Carnivora > Phocidae > Neomonachus > Neomonachus schauinslandi. The sequence goes on along the minus strand of NC_058406.1, from coordinate 123,758,168 downwards.
TCTCTGTGTGTGTGTGTGTGTGTGTGTATAATATATGTATATGCATAAATCTTTTTTTTTTTAATTTAAATTTCACAGAATTGGCCATGCGATTATGGGTGCCAGTAATTTGAAATCTGTAGGGCAGGCTGGAAACTCTTAGGCAGGAGCTGTAGCTGCAGTCCACAGGTAGAATTATTTTAGGGAGACCTGAGGCCTTTCAGTTGGTCACATGAAGTTCTGGCCATATTATTGAGGATAATCTTCTTTACTTAAAGTCGACTGGTTGTAGATGATCACCACATCTACAGAATACCTTCACAGTAACACTTGTATTTGTGTTGGAACTGAGTAACTAGATCCTATAGCCTAGCCAGGTTGACACATAAAACTACATGACACCATGTTTCACCAGATGTTATCATTTCACTACATTTGCTTTATTATTTCCTCCCTCCTTCCTTTTTCTCTCTCTGGCCCACCCCCCCACCCACAAACTTTTCAGAATTCTTTGAACGTAAATTGAAAATAAGATATCCTTTTCTTCTTAAGTTCTTTAGTGTTTTTCCATAAAAAATACAAAGCAAAAGCACTTACATAATCACAGTGCCATTAACAAAATCAGGAAATTACCATTGAAACAGTACTATTATTTAATCTGGCCTTCCTGAATTTTAAACCCAGGAGACCAGAGGTAGCATATTAGTGTCCATTGGTCAATTTATCCCCCTCACAACTTTTAAATTTCCTAAGTAATTGTCAATGGCTAAAACTTAGATTTCACAGAGAATTACTACTCTGAATTTATCTTGAGAGAACAGTCACATCTGATATATTGGGGCCACACTGCTCCATGACCCTGATCTGCAGGAGCTATCTGTTCATTATAGACTCCACCACTTATGAAACCGTCTTTCAAGTCCAGAATGAGCTTGCTCTCTTTTTTGTTTTTCTTAAATTTGGCCCACCCTCTGTGTACTCTGTGGGTTTTTGTTTTTGCTACCTCTGCTGTATAGTATAGTAGTTTGTAGTGTGGGCTTTGATGCCAGACCCAAAATGAAATCCTGGCTCTGGGGCGCCTGGGTGGCTCAGTCGGTTAAGCGACTGCCTTCAGCGCAGGTCATGATCCTGGAGTCCCGGGATTGAGTCCCGCATCGGGCTCCCTGCTCAGCAGGGAGTCTGCTTCTCCCTCTGACCCTCCCCCCTCATGTGCTCTCTCTCTCTCATTCTCTCTCTCAAATAAATAAATAAAATCTTTAAAAAAAAAAAAGAAATCCTGGCTCTGCAGTGACTAGCTCTGTGGCCTCAGCAAGTTACCTAACCTCATGGTAGAGTGAGTTTTGTGATGGGAGTTAAGTCAGGTAATGCATTATAATGCACATAAAGTTGTTGGAACCGCATGTGCCGGGGTGAGTGATGAGAGGCTGGGCTGCTGCTGGGCTCCATAGAGGGAGGCAGCGGTGCCCCTCGGGACCAGCTCACAGTCTCCTCTGTGAGCTGCTGCCGCCACCCCTTCTTTCACCCCACTTCCTTTTGCTTTCCCTTCTCTGTATGGCTCACAGCTTGCCAATAAACTGCAGTGTTTTCCTCGCTGAATATTTCTTGCCGTGCACTGGAGAACTACTTATTTATTTTTGTTTCTTTCATTAAACTTTTGTTTTAATGGGTCTCAAAATTCTGTGACAGATTTTTGGTCAAGTGTTTTCCATTAAAAAGTACTGATTTTAAAAACTAATAACTTAAAAAAAAACCCTAATAACTTTAAAATTGCCACACACACACACACATACACACACACCACACAACACACACACACACCACACACACACACCACACACAAACAAAAGGTCCACAAAACATTCTCCTCTCCGTCTGAAGGTTTTACAGTGCATTGTTATCATTAACCAGTCTTTTACTATTAAACTTAAATGGCCAGTTGATACAAACATTTCTGAGACTGTTCTTCCACCACTGAATAAGACTGGCGTGTCAGGTTATTGGGGATAATACTCATTTAGCCTTCTGAGTGACCTTGCCAGCCCCAGCTGCCTTCTCGTCTGTCTCATGTCACAAACAGCAAAATGGCCCACAGAATAGTCAGAGAGGCTCTCAATGCACACAGGCTTGTCAGGAGCCATGTCAGCGATGGTGGCATCACCAGATTTCAAGAACTTAGAGCCGTCTTCCCCCTTTTTCCTGGGATGACAATCAGTCTTCTCCTTCATCTCCACAAATTTGCAAGCAGTCTGACCTGTGTGACAATCAGTGCAGGTGCATATCCAGTACTGATTTGGTGAAGGATTACTTTTTAAAAATTAAAAATAGAAATATACCCTGTTAATATAAAAAAATTTTTTTTTTGGATAGTACAGAAGAAAATAGGGTAAAAAATGCAAGTCCCAGGATGCCTGGGTGGCCCAGTCGGTTAGGTGTCTGCCTTCAGCTCAGGTCATGATTCCGGGGTCCTGGGGTCGAGCCCCACGTCAGGCTCCCAGCTCAGCAGGGAGCCTGCTTCTCCCTCTGCCTGCCTCTGTCTCTCTCTCTGACAAACAAAATCTTTAAAAAAAAAATGCAATTCCCTTTTCATACTGCCCCCTTCAGCCACAACTTATCTTTAATGTTGTGATGTTTATCCTTCCAGCTGTTTTCCATACATTTTGTATATAGTTAATATTAATTATATGTGGTTTTTGAAAAAATGAAATCTTGTTTTGAGACTAACATTTTATATTTGGAATAGCTAAGAGATGTCTCCACTTCGATACATAGAGATTGCTTTCATAGGAGCTCCTCCTTTTCCAGTAAAGGGTCCTTTTTTTAAAGGGGAGGTGTGGGCATATTTCTGGTACACAGCTGTTCTAAAAAATGCAAAGATTACCAAAAATCATCCTCATTTACATTGATTAATCAGAAAAATTGAGAAAGCAATATGCCTAACATTAAAAAAATTCCTCTGATACAAAGGAGACTTTAAATCCCCAATACTGTGACCTAGTTTTTGTGTACATTTAATTACCTAGGGAGAAGCTTCTTAGAAATCATCAGAATGTTCAAAAGAACCAGTGCCCAAAAAATTTAAAAACTAGTGCCTTAAAAAAAATGCTTTCCCTTACATTCAGTAGGACAATGCATTTTTTATTCTGTCAACTGATTAATTTCCCCCCTTAAAATATACTTCTTAAAGTGTACTAGTTAAAAAGAGACTTTTTTTTATAGTTAATTTTAAACAATAAACATTCCCTTAAAGGACTTACAAATTTAGAAGTGTTGTTATATGCATTCTTCCATTTAAGTTTTTATCTAAATGTGCATTATAGGAAGCCTGGGTGGCTCAGTCGGTTGAGTGTCTGCCTTTAGCTCAGGTCATGATTTCAGGGTCCTGGGACCAAGTCCCCCGAGTTGCCCGGGAGTCTGCTTCTCCCTCTTCGTTTGCCCCTCCCCCCTGCTCATGCTCACGTGCTCTCTCTCTCTCAAATAAATAAATAAAATCTTTAAAAAAAAATTTTTTTAACTGTATTATAGTCCATCATGGCCAAAGAAATTACCCAACTACTCTACTGGGTCTATATAATTATTATTAAAGGCCTCCTGTGTATTAAACATGAAAAATACAAAGATGAGTAAGAACAATTACAACAGTAATAATATGGCTTTAGATTCGTGTAGCACTTCACCATTTAAAAAATATTTTCACATTTGATCCTTTCAGCAATTTTTTGAATCCAGTTTGGTACATTATCCCCGTTTTATACGGAACAGCAAATGAAAAATCAAACTGTGATATTTTAAATCTAAGTTAAAATACTATTTTGATTAGCACTGTTTTGGGGAATGTAAGCCCCTGCCTTCTTTTCAGAAACCCAGGTGAGGTCGCTTCCGGCCAGGGCTGTTAGGTTACAGTTCTCCGTTCCTCTGGAACCCACTTTCTAGATTCTGTCCAGAGTGTGTTGTATTGCTGTAACAAAATAAAGCTCGAATAGTAATGCCAGCTATCACATACTGTCTGACACCGTGCTAGTGTTTTGCATTTCTTACCTTATCCTTAATAACTTACAAGGAAAGTGTCCTCTCCATTTTCAGTTCAGAAAATCTTAACACAAGAGGGTTCTATGCTTTTCCAAGGTTATACCTAATGCTGGAGCAAAAGTCTGGTGTAGTTCTCTTGGACTTGAACTTGAGCTTTTCTTCATGACACCACACTTGCAGTTAGTCACCTTCTCACTGACCTTTCCGGTTGCCATTTCCTTTGGATGACAGAATGTCTTTCCCTAAACTCACCCCTACAAAGCTTTCCTGAGCACCGCCTACACAAAGCTTGCAGAAATGTCCCCCACCTCTGCCACATACATGTTCTGTTTAAACAGATTTCATGACAGTTCGTGGATATTGCTGACTAGCTTTTCCTCACAGTGAAGCTTAGCATTTTTATCTATTGCTTTTGGGTGCTACCAGGCCCGAAACGAATGAGGGTTAGAAAGGAAGCTTTTCTCTTAAAGACTGTCAGCGTAGGTAACTTTAAATAATTTTCTCCTTGTGTCTGTAATCACACTGCGTAGAATGTCCTTTTCATAGTGACACACGTAATTTTTTTTTCAAAAACATACTAGGAACTGTTTTCATCCTTAAGCTTTATTCGTTGTACTTACAATGAATTTTTTGTTTTATTAGGATACAATATCACAGAAATCTGTAGATATTCATGATTCTGTTCAGCCAAGATCTGCAGATAATAGACAGCAAGCACAATTGGCTGCTGTCTCTACTGTGAACGAAGAAGTCAGCAAAATTAAACATACAGCAAGTGAGTTATTTCTCCTAATTAAAATAGTGTGTTTTGTTTTGTGTAGGTAAAGGATGAAATGTTTGCTTTTACTTTTGGTATTAACAAATATGTACTGTAATTGATGGTGTGTAGTCACTTTGTTACTGTGTGTGTTCCAACTTGGACATTCACTAACACCTGTAGTACCAGCTTTTTCCACAAAGGCTTTTCGCTAATGTTTGTGTCGGACACAGGAGTCTTTTCTCTCCGTTCCCTTCTGCATGTCAGCCCCATATCCTTTCTGCAAAAGTGGGGCCTGAGGGGCCTTTCGCTACAGTGCTTTCTAAGCAGGAACACCCAGCTTCCTGTGGAGCCAGCCTTCTGTACACTCAGCTGCCTCACCCCACGTCTCCTCCGCTCACCATCTTAGTTCTTTTCACAAAGAAGGGGAACCCCTTCTGTTTTTTTACAAAACTGATCCAACTTTGTTTACTGAAGGAAAATTATAACACCAAGGAAAAGCTGCCTCCTCCCTAGAAGAAAACAGGACAACTCTAATTGCTTTTATAAAATGAGGTGAAAGTCACAGAAGAAAAGTAACCATTTTAGGGGCACCTGGGTGGCTCATTTGATTGAGTGTCCAGTTCTTCCTTTCTGCTCAGGTCGTGATCCTGGGTCCTGAGATTGAGCCCCGCGTCGGGCTCTGCGCTCAGCAGGGAGTCTGCTTGAGATTCCCTGTCTCCCTCTGCCCCTCCCCCTGTGTGCACACTCTCTCTCTAAAATAAATAAATAAATCTTTAAAAAATAAAAGTATTTTCAGTACATTCACAGTGTTGTGCAATCACCCTAATGATTAATGATGGTAAAGCATCTTTTTATGTGCTTATTGCCATTTGTATGTCTCTTTGGAGAAATGTCTATTCATGTCCTTTGCTCATTTTTAATTGGTTTATGCCTTTTTGTTGTTGAAATGTAAGTTTGTTACACACTCTAGATACTCTACCTGTATCACATATATGATTTGCAGATCCTTATATTCTGTAGTATAAATCTTACGATTTCTTTGATAACATCATCTTATGCAGAAAGTCTTTAATTCTGATGAAATCCAATTTACCTGTTTTTTTCCTTGCTCTTGCTTTTGGTGTCATAGCTAAGAATCCATTGCCAGATTTAAGGTCATGAAGGTTTTACTTGATGTTTCCTTTTAAGAGTTTTATGCTTTTAGTCCCTACATTTTTAATTTTAATTTTTTTTCGGGGAATTTTTTATTAATGCTAGGTGCTTGTTCTTGAGAGAAGACAGATTTGGTATCCTACTTGAAAGGAGTTTCCAGCTTCAGTCACTGTGTTTTGCTAACTTCCTAAAAGGGAGATAGGTAGTGGTGAGTGGCTTATTTTCATTTTTGATTCCTGTTCTCTGGAGAACAGCAATGGCTTGTGCAGGAATCCATGACAGCTTTAGTCTGCACTGGAACATGCCATGAGGACAGAATAGTGAGTGACTTCTCTCTCAGCCCCAAGACTGAATTTAAATATACGTAGCTTTGTAAAGGAAGGGCCTGGTCATCACACATTAGAAAGTTTTCACATGGCTAATCCAGGAATATGTCTTTAACTGGAGTTGCTTCCCTACCACCCTGAGCTGAGGACCCATGCTTCTTTCCTTCTGTCAGACAACCCTGTTCGTTCTCCCCTTGAAGTTCTTTAGGAAAAGTTCACCATGGGATTGTTGACTCAGAATAGGTGGAGCTGGGGGAAGAACAGATGGCCACCATGCTCCCATGAGCTCTTTCATTAAGTGGACAGGTGATGGTTCCTCTGTTGAATGAGGCGGCCATCTGCGGTCTGACTCAAAGAATCATAACACGGACCTGAGTACTTCATCCTGTCTGCAGGGCAACTAGCTCATTCTCTCTGTACACTTTCAGAAAACATCACTGCCCCCTCTAGCCTCGGCTCCGTACCTGCTGTCCCACATAGTTCATCTTTGCTTAGCTTGGGTGAACCAGTGACATGGTCACCTAATAAACCCTGGCAGTGTCAACCAACCTGAGTTGTAAAATTTGTCCAAATAGATATTGTCCCCAAACATGCTGCTGGTCATTGCTAGTGAGTCTGAAGTTAAGATCCTTATCCTCCAAGGACACCAGAAAGCAGGGAGAGGCCCAGCTTTGCCCATTCGATCAGAGTGGAGCCTCATCAGCCATACTCTCAGTTCACCCTGCTGAAAGCTCTTCCGGCCCTTAGCGGCTGATGTTGGAACTAACGAGGACACATCTTGTCAGACGTCAGCCAACTCCCAAGTCTCTCTGGGAGCTCCGGCTGTGCTGCCAGGAGTCTCCTGCTCTAGGAACTGAGTTTTAGGACTGGAATGGGGGAGGGGAAGGAGCGACTGGTATGTGTCAGCTCTGACTGAGGTAGAGGGCTAGGAAAAAGACACTGAAGAGGAGACAGTTTGTGGGACTTGTGGCTTCTTTGTTTTCTTTTCTTTTTCTTTTTCTTTTTTCTTTCTTTTTTTTTTTGACATGCGATCTAGTAGTAAGTGTTAAATACAACAGCATTTCTGAAAACTACCTGGAAAGGAGCCTTTATTAATAACCTCAGTAAGAATAAATTTATGCAAGTTGTTTTGCTACCCCTAAAGTCCCTAAAACATGAATTTAAGTTCCACAAATTGGTGCCGCAAAAGGGAATTTATAATAAAAGCAAAAGTAGAGACTGAAGAATTGTAAGTCAGCCACTCCCCTGGGGCAGTCATCTGCCTCCTGGAAAGCTCACTGGAGAAGCTGGCCCTGACATCCCAGGATTGAGAGCTCCCTTGGAGCCGCATGTCAGCACTGCCAAGCTCTTGCAGCATCTCAGTAGTTGAGTTCTTTCTGACCTTGTGCTTTGGCATTTGGTCAGTGAAATGCAAAGTTCTTCTATGAGCATGTCCTTATAGGCTGGTGGATTGTCAGAAACATCTTGCTGAGCAGGTTCGTTCAGGCTAGAAGACTTAGCTGTGTTTCATCTTGCCTGCACAGTGTGGAGAACATTTTGTTACTTCGAAATTCGGTTAGTTTTGTGATCATGTACTTAGCATAATCTTTTTATAGACTTCTTTGCTTATGGATGCATTTGAAAATATAGTTAGCTACAACTTCTAACCTGGATTCAAATAAAACGTGCTCTGATTAACCCACAGTATTACCACATTTGTCAGAATTTGTGGCTGTCCCTCACTTCCTTTCTCACAGATCCAGTTCCTGTTGTTTTCTTTTGGTATATATAGGTTTTTACATTACCTATTTCAAAGGTCAAACTTGAGTTCCAGTAAATGCTATTAAAGTCTTAGCTTTTAATCCATTTGTTACATTTTATTAAAGAGTAACCTAAATCTTATTTTAGAAGTTGTAGTGGGACCTTTCTGAACATTATTTACTGCTCTAAGTCCTTGGGAATATTTTTATTTAAAAAATTAATTTTGTAAGGCTTTTCTAAAAATTGATTAAACTTTTATTGAGTAGTGCTTATGTGCAAAAGCAGTATGTTCTCAGTGTGATATGTGCAGGTAACCTTCATACATATGAATGTTTCCTTAGCATTGTAATGTCATAGATATTATAAAGGATTCAAAATAATTTTTGTTTGCATGTGCATTGGGGTGGGTTTCCTCACAGAATTTCCAGAACAAAAATTGTTTGCCGCCCTGTTGATTAAATGTGTTGTGCAGCTGGAACTCATCCAGACTATCGACAACATTGTGTTCTTCCCAGCCACAAGCAAGAAGGAAGATGCCGAAAACCTAGCTGCTGCACAGGTACAGATGTGGGGGGACAGCAGCTTTTACATTGAGGAGGAAGTTGGCTTTCACAGTCTGGACTTTAGAGCAGAGGTCACACCAGAGATTTGATTTGGGGGCTCTTCATCACAGAAATGTCATTTTAAACCATGGGACTGAATGACATGCCCTAGGCAGTAAGTGTGGACAGCTGAGAGGAGGGTTGCCGACTGAGCCCTGGGGCTTCCGTAGTTAGAGCTCCTGGTGATGAAGCGGCTGGTTAAAGAGCTCGAGAATAAGAATCCGTGAGGCAAGGGGAGAGCAAGAGACAGTGGTGTCCTGGAAGCCAAATGAAGAAAATGTTTTAAGAAGAAGGATGTGATCATCTCTGTCAAATCCTCAGTGGGTCAAGTAATATTTCATCTGAGAATCGCCCCCTAGCAATTTGGTAGACTTCAGTGACCTTGACATTGCATTTAATTGTAATGTTGAGGACAAAAGCATTATGGAAATGGGTACAAGAAAGGAATTGCAGGCAGAAAATATTGATAATTCCGTCAAGGGGAGTTTTGCTGTAAAGGGGTACAGAGAAATAGGATAATCGCTGGAGGAGGATGAAGGGGTCAAGAGAAGGGTTTGCTTTGTTTTGTCTTTAAGATTGGCAGTATTGCAGCATTTTCCCTGATGAGAGAACTGAATGCAGAAGACAGGGGCAGTTGCAGAACAATCTTTTTGAAAAGTGAACGGGGACGGCATCTAGTGCCAGCTCCTGGGGGGTTGTCTTGAATGTAAGCCCTGGCCGCTCGTGCATTGTAACAGGAAAGCAGCGAAGTGTGTGGGGTGTTAACACGGGAAGGTTGGTCCATTTGCTCTTGGGAGTTTGTGGGAGGTTTCTTCTGATGGGAGAAGAAAAATCATCCACCAAATGAGGTTGGGAAGAGAGTTTTTTAGATGCTTGGAGAAGTGAAAACATGAGCTAGTCATCCAGGAAAGCAGACTAGGGCAGTGCAGGATTGCTGGGCAGCACCCAGAGCCCACTGGATTTAAAACCAGTCTGTTTTCTCCAGTCGTGTTTGCTGTGTGGGTGGCGATGTGGAGTAGGCAGTTTTGCCAGCCAATTAATCTAAAAAGAGTGAGGGATTATGCAAGAGAATAATTGTAACTGGAGCACATGGAGTCTAAACTGGTTAATAAGAGAAGAGAGGACCTAAGTGGCAGGGAGGAACAGTGAAGGGCTGTAGGCTCTGGCAGGGGAAGAGCTCCTGGAGTCAGGAAATAGGAGGAGGGAATTGGAAAGATAGGAGGTGGTGCCGGATGACTAGGATGCATGGAAGGAAGATTCTGGAAGTTTAATGACAAAAGATAGACCTTTCCCTATTTCCTGTTGAGGTAAAAGAGATTAAGTTCAGTTCTCTTAAAACTGATCTTTGGGGGAGCATTGAATTCTAAACTTACTAAAATTTGTGACTGTGTGTGTGTGTGTGTTTGTGTGCATGCACGTGCTGTGGTGGTTTGTTTTCCAAAGAGAGATGCTGTGGACTTTGATGTTCGAGTTGATACGCAGGATCAAGGAATGTACCGCTTTTTAACATCACAACAACTTTTTAAGCTACTGGACTGCTTATTAGAGTCCCATAGATTTGCAAAAGCATTTAATTCCAACAATGAACAGAGGACTGCTCTGTGGAAAGCAGGTAAGCTGCACGAGTATCACACTGTTAACGGTTGTGCACCAGAGGTGTGCGTTTATCAGAATTCATTACTGTACAATTCAGGTGTATGCATTTCACTGTATGAACCTTTTACCTTAATAATAGTAGGAAGGCCTAATATAATACGTATATAATATAATGTGTAATATAGTAAGCTGCTAGGGGCAACTTGTTTCCCACTTGTTTAATCAATCTGATGTTTGACTGATTTGACCATTCATTTTTTCATCTTGTTCACCCAACCTGGACCTCCCTGTCGATACTGTCAGCACACTAAAAGCTGCCCTTTTTTTAATGAGAAAAAGTGTGTGAAGGTCCTAAACATGAAATCCTTGCATGTGTATTCAAATGACTTCTCCATACTTATCTGGGAGTGGCCACACCTCAGAATGGAAGTGAATGTTCTGAGGGAGGGAGGCATATTTTTGAACAAGTTGGAAAATTTAAGTATAATATAATTATATAAATATATAAGTATAATAATTAAACTGACATCTAATTTTTTACTTAAGTAGTTATTTGGTGCCTATTAGGTAAAAAACAGTGCTGGAAGAATGAGAGGCAGCAGAATGTGAAGAAAAAAAGGGAGCTAATGTTTATTGAACATCAGACTCTGAAATAGTGTTGGGTACTTTATATTTGCATATTTTATTTAATCTAAAATGATTGTTTAACCCCTAATGAAGCCCATGGCTTGTTCCTCCTCTTTCCTTTACAACCTAACTTCTGGGAAGAGTAGTGTATATTTTTTCCCCTTTATTCAACTCAAGTTGTTGCTGCCATTCAACCAGGACTGCTCCTGCTAAAGTCACCAGGTTCCACGTTTGCATGCGCATTGGACCCTTCACAATGCTTGGACCCTTGGCCTGATGAAACCTTCTTCCTGCTGAGGGGTCTGCCCCTATTCACCCAGGAGCCCTCCTGTAAGCTGTATGGAGCTTTCAGGTGCAGTTTCATTTGAAGAGTTCCGCTTTCCCAGGCCAACATTGTTTTGTACCTCCTATCCCCCCAGCTGGAAAGGAGGGGAAATTTTCCACATAGAAATCGCCTTTAGTTGGGCCTCCCCCACGGTCTCGAGGTGTGCCTTCCCTGTGCGACTCCTTCCCTGTGGGCCACCTCAGGGCTGCTGAGGCCCTGGGTTCAGGGCAGGCACAAGATGTGCCTTCACACAAGGCGGTTTTGTCTTTCTGTAACATGCAACTTCCCTTCTCCGCAGGCTTCAAAGGCAAATCCAAACCTAACCTTCTGAAGCAGGAGACGAGCAGCCTTGCCTGTGGGCTGCGCATTCTCTTCCGGATGTACATGGATGAGAGCCGCGTTAGTGCCTGGGAGGAGGTCCAGCAGAGGCTTTTAAAGTAAGACTCTTGGCTCAGTGTCTGCCTTTGACCCATGTGGCTGCGTGGTACAGAGGAGGAAAGGGCCACTAGGTTTGCACTCATGGCAGAGTCCACATCTCAGCCCTGCTGCAGGAAACAGCTTGGGGCCCAAGGAAGAGATTGTGAAAATTAGAGAGTCTTATAGATGGACGCACTTTTGCACAGTTGGTGACATGAGCAGATCATGTCTGTTGTTGCCGCTGTGGGACAGGAAGAAAGTTTCCTAAAATTTAAAACTTCAGAGTTTTTAGGCTTTTTCATGCCACAGATAATCGCATTTTTACGAACCAATCATATGTGAAAGTGAAAACCTGCCTGCCTGCATTTAGTTTGAAAGAAGGTTTGATGTTTTGTTAGTGTTACTTTTTTTTTTTGCATTCTTTTACTTCATGACAAGATTCTGTCCTTTAAATTTTAAACTCATGCTAAGAATGAAACATGCCATTCAGAAAGACTGCTGTCTTCTGCATTGTATTTTTATGTATTCTCAGGGAATAGATGTTCTCAGAGACCAGTTAAGTACATTTTAGAACTTCAAGAGATGACTTAGTCCCTGTTTCCCACTTTACTGATGAGACTTTTAAGACCCAGAAGTGTCTACACCTTCACAGTGAGTGAAGACCCACCCGATTTCAACCCCGGTTTCTTGATGCCAGGCCTGGATGTGCGCTGCCGCACAGGGGTCTGAAATTCGGGGGACCTTTTAGAAAATGCGTTTCCTGATACATTGCACTGGCTTCTTTTAACGTCCGGTTTTCTTCCTAATTTGAAAAGGACACGGTTATGTTGATACTGCAGTTAGTGTTAGCAGACAGACTGTAACCAGTTCCTGATAGTTAATAGTCCCTCCCCGCCTCGTCCCAGCGGTTTTCTCTGTGAACACCCATAGCCGCACGTATGCAGCACATGCCAAAGTGAGCCCTTTCTGTTACAGTGTCTGCAGCGAAGCCCTAAGTTACTTCCTTACTCTGACGTCAGAGAGTCACCGGGAAGCCTGGACTAATTTACTGCTTTTGTTTCTAACTAAAGTTCTAAAGATAAGCGACAGTAGGGTAAGTATGAGATGTCTTCTCCAGCCCGGCATTTCTAGCCTGACCAGCATCAGGCTCAAGCGGGAGGCAGGGGCGCCAGCTTGCAGACCCATCGCTCAGAGGTAGATCCAGCAAAGCCCGGGCTGTGGTGCCACTTTGTCCCGGACCACGGTGGCCCGTCTCTGCATGGGCCCTCAGTCTTCTCCCTCCTCACCCTGCTTGGTTCTCTAAGCAGTGACTTTGTAGGGGAGTCAGTAAAGAAGGAATCAGTGTCCCTTTGGAACACTCTGACCAAGCTGCTGGGTCCCCCACACTTTGCAATTCCCATCCTGACCCCTGAAGTCTGTCCTCCATTTTGAAAACTGTCACCCTGCCCAACCTCTGGCCCTGAACTCTGCCCCTACCGGGGTCTCAGGCCTGTGCTCCAGGCTTTAGCCATTCCTTTGGCATATTTATTGGTTCCATGTAACACAGAGGCCCTAGTGAATAGGCCATAAACTCATTTAAGAATATGAAACCAATAGAAATGATGATAAATTAAAAATATGTAACTAAATATAAATACATAGTGCAGATTTTCAAAAATATGCATTTCCCTCTTTAAAAAATACAGCAACTTACAGCTCATATACTTGGAAACGGGTTGCCATGATCCCTGAATTGGTTTAAAAATGTCTAGTGAGGTAGCCTGAGATTGGGGTCACAGTGGTGTACGGGGCCCCAGAGAGGCTGTGTGGTGTCACTTGGTGCCATACAGATGTTTGTCCCAAGTCGTGCTCTAGTCCACATGCATTTCCCTCTGGGCTGGATAAAGCTTGGAGAAGTGACCTAAGGCATCAGCAGCCATGTGGCCAAAAAGGACTCCAAACCCCAGTCTCTCTGGTTCCACCGTGGGCTTTCGTGCCACCATCGGTCACACTGCTACCTAGTCCCTCATGGGGTGTGGAGAGCAGCAGAGAGAGCGATTCAGAGATTGAGGAATTCCAGCAAACATGACCACAGTACATCAGTTGAACTGTAAATGTGGAAAGTCTGATCTTTGCCTGGAGATTGCAATTTTGTATTGCACTATTAGGTAGAATTTTCCATAAAAATTAAAATTTTCTTTAACAAGTAAGATTGTTTCAATAACCCATAGCTTATAAGAACTCAGCTGTGGTTCCTGCTTGTCTTACTTTTGCTTATTATCCAGAAAAACAATGATAAATACTAAGTTTGTCATAAGTTTGTCAAGGAAATGGAAATGTTTTTCAAAATAAGGATAGCTAAGTGAATAATGTTTGTATTGAGTCTTTTGAATACTTCTCTTTCAGTTCCATAATCAGTATAGTCCCTGCTTTATGCAGATGCCTTTCCTCTGTCTTCACTGATCAGTGCAGGCCCCAGAGTGGTTTGACGTTAAAGGCATTTGAGCTGCTGTGGTTTGGAATGCAAGCATTACTAATGGAGAAATTTATTTCCTCCCCTCCCCCCCAGTTTAAAGCTCATGCATCATTCTACTACCCTCTCTTATGTGAAATTATGCAATTTGACTTGATTCCTGAACTTCGTGCCGTTCTTAGAAGATTTTTTCTGCGAATTGGAGTAGTTTTTAAGATATCACAACCACCTGAACAGGAACTTGGAATAAACAAGCAATGATGGCAACTTGGTATTGTTCTGTTGGCGTTTACATCCCTCCGCTCTTTAAAAGGACCTTGGAGCTGAGGTTTCCTACCTGAAAAATGGTTTCTCTGAATTGCGGTGTCTGAGGGTTACTGGTAAAGATGCTTAGAACTGTAACTCAAACTTGCGCAACGCTCCAGTCCCTATTTAGTAATCTGGTGGATTCTGTTTGTCATGTTGGGCTCATGTTGAGCAGAAAGCCTGTTTCCACAGTGTCAGCTTGTGTTCATGTGTCCTTTCCCTGTCCTTGGCAGCAGGGAGAGCCCCACAGTTTTCGGCAGGTGTGGAAGTAAAACTTTACCCAAAGAACTATAGATGTAAAGATTTGAACTTCTGCAAGAAGTACAACTCAGGAGAGCTGTATTTTGAAGGATAAAATGTTTATAATTAGGGGGGGTGGGGGGGAGAAGAAGAAATTATTGTTCATGGTAAAAGATATTTAGCAACTATGGTATTCTTATTCTGAAGATTTTTGCACACTCAGGCTATCTGAGATACTGGTAATCATCCTTCTGTGAAAAATGTACAGAGATGCAGGTCTGTAATATAAAAATCTTAAACATTATATAGTTCTTCCTGCACTGTTTTATTTTAATTTCTTTATTTTCTTATTCATTTGCTAAATACCTATAATATTTTGTCAAATGCACTAAACATTTGGGTTGAACTTTTTGTCTTTTTTATTTTGTGGGGGTTTTGGTTTTGCCCTTTTTGGGGGGGGGGGTTTGGTAATTTTGAGGGTTTAACATGCCCAGAAAGCTGTTGTGGCTGACGCTTGTCATGATCAACAACAAAAAAGGTAGAAAATACTCCTACTGACCTAACTACCTGTAATATACTTCTCTTAGGGCTTCTAAAGATGAGCCATTAAAATAGAGTTGATCCTACATGGACCGAAACTTGAATCACTGCAAAATGAATCTAGGTTGCTGTCACTTTCTTTTTCTTTTGGGTGGCGGGGCTTGATGTAGATTTTACTCTGTGTACAGAATTTAATGTTGAATATGTTAAAATAACAAATCTGGCATGGTTGGGGGAGTTAGATTTACTGGAAATGTATTCATACTGTGAATTGTGCTCTGATGGTTAAAAAAAGACAAGATTGTCAAGCATTCCGTATTAACAGTGGATGTAGAAAATTTTTTCAGATGGATAAAATGTATATGGTACAGATGTAAAGTTTTCTATGTAAAAAATTCTGTACAACTTTCTGTACAATACTGATTCTCATCTGGCATATTCTAATCAGGTTATAGGTCAATAAAGTTTTTGGATTATTTCATCAGTGCAATCAAAACCTGTGTAATCTACAGCCCCATGTTTCATTGATCCTTTCTTTGTTAAAAGCCGAACAATTTAGGAATATTCTTGGCCAGAACTACAAATTCAGTGTTCTTCTTTTGGCATTAGGATCGTGCTTTCTCAGCCATAGGATATTCATAATTAAAATTTTGTGTATTAACCCAAAATAAGGCTATACTGTGTGAATGCTGAGAGAGCTGAAGTCCCTTTTGGGGCAGTTTGTCAGGGGGGCATTGTGTGTCCTAGGAGTCAGTGCAAGTTGTATGGTACGATGGCACTGAACGAAAAATGGAACATGTCAAGATAATGACTGTTTAAAAATAGAAGTGTGCAGTGTTTGCTCTCATACCGCTCTTAGATGAGTTACTGAACAATGCATTTATAGGTGTACTGTATTTACTACCCCCAAGACAGCCCTGTGCAAGCCCAGCTGGACACTAGAGCTGGGAGTCACCCACCTTGGTAGATGGAAACCACCCTGACCTTGCTGATGGGTGTTTGTTTTTGTTTCAGATGATGGGTGTTTCAGATGAAGATATAACAGGAAAAATCTTCTTCACAGTAAAATAAACAACGGATAGGTTACAAAATTGAGTATAAAATGTATGGCTAAAATTCAAAATGGAGAAATTTCACATTTGCAGTAAACTTGTCAATCCTGTCCGTCATTAGTTCCATCAGTGGAAATGTGCAGGAAGTAGTACCTGGGGGTGTTCTCAGCCATCATAATGCTAAAGAAAGACCAAAGAATTATTTCCCAGAATTTGAATTAATCTTTCTTTACTTTTTTAAACGTGATTGATTAAGGAGTGATTAGGAAGACTGACTCACTGATCCAAGGGTCCATGGTGATGCAGCAAGGATTCCAGTCTCTGTCCTTGGCCCCTGATGGTCCTGTCTTCAACTTCTAAAACACCTCGTCTAGAAACCTCAATTCCAGTTAAAATAAATTGACACTGATAATAAAAAATAATTTATTTCTATCAAGTATTTAAGTCATATAAATTAGTAAATGTAATGCCTTCATTTGCATAAACAGAGGCAAAAAGATGATGTGACATTTAATTTATGGCTCATGGGAGTAAAATCAGTTACGATTCCCCCATCATTTATACTGAGTAGCTATAAATTACATGGAAATAACTAGCACATTTGATTCATTACCTAGCAACTGAAATACAGCTACAACGAATGTATTTATTACAGGAATTATTTTGAATAGCGATGACTGTGGCAAATGTACATACAACAAGCATATTCAGGTTTTACAATACTGTTTGTTAAGACACCTCTTTTATTCACCTTATCTTACTGACAAGCAGAATTTAAAATAATGCACATATGGTAATTGATTCCAAGAGTTCATTACCACCCCAATTTATGGCAAAATTGTGCAAAAATAATTCTAGGTAATCCTATGTTATGTAATCATTGCCTTTTATTTATGTACATAATATATACATCATTATACATCATGGGAAAAAATACACCTTATATACAGATGAAACTTGTGTAAGTAACTTCAGGTAGGGGCCAAAAGTAGCACACTTACTAAAGGTTCTGATTTGACATTCCTTTCACCTTAAAAGGCACTGCTGGGTCCAATGCAGATTTATTTAACTGTGGGCAGTAGACAGGCCCTGCCAGTTGTAAGTGCCTGGTTTTCCAGGAACCTGCTGCTGCTCCTGGTTCAGCTGCTCAGCCATGAATTGTTGCAGCGTTTCTGAGGTGCCTGGGCGGAGCCAGGGCTCAGTTGCTACAGAGTTTGACCCATCGTCCCCCACGTGTTTCAGGTCATCGGGGTCAAGCAGTGAACTCTCATCGTCTAAAGGAGGCAAGAGGGATAGGACTCAGGTAACACTGGTGGCAAGGAGGTGAAATGAACACACATCTTCCTGTAATTTAACCCATTTCAGCCCTGCAGGTCTCCATAGTATTTATGTTCTACAAAGTAGTTTTGTCCAGGCCCCACATTTTAGAGGTTGGAAGAAAATGGTCAAGGGAATAGGTGACTCCATGGTACCAACACCCACAGGGATTCCAAAGATAGCAAAGTAGAGGGTGCCAAACATTAAGTTGACTGTAGAAGTGTACGCAATCTTACAAAACTTTTAAATTCAGCAAAGTTTTAGAAATACCCCAAACCTGTTAACAATGCTCTAAGGAGATGAAATTACTTCCATTCTTGCACCTAATACTAAGAGTTTGGTGTCTACTCCATTAAAAGGTAGGTCCTTAAGTTTCATCCTTTAATTGAATGTACTCAACTTCTATCTCTGTATTTTACTTATTAGATATAATAGGAAAATCTGTCTTCCTACCCTGTTATGTCATTTTTATTTTTTTTAATTACATCTCCCGGTCTGTGAAGGATTAGCCCAGCAAAGGGATATGTGCGGTCAATTTAATAATCAATCCACATCGTACCAGAAAGCTCCTGTTTGAAAGGACAATGTTAAAAAGTTTAGAAGTTGAAAACCCGTAAGAGATTCTTCAAATGCTCTATTTTTCTCAATTTAAATATATCCCTGTTAAATATTAATTACCCTTACTGGCTCTAAAAGAAATTGAGGAATAGGTAATCCTCAGTGCAGATTTAAAGAACTATTTTCCCACTGGTCCCCATTTTTTCAGTATATGATGAAAAGTACTGCTCCCATCAATTTACCATATGTGCTCATATTTGATATGGAATTGCCACCAGAACATATGACACCTTGACTGCTAGACACTGTAGTATAGTTTTAAATTAATAAAGGTAATTGCTATTAGAAAATTACTGTATGTAGCTTAACAGACTAAAGGGTATTGTCCCAAAAGACCACTCTACTGTTTGCCAAAACTAGTATTGAGGGGCTCACTAGCTGCCTAAGGAACCATCCTGTCTGCCTGTGCTTGCTGAGCACCCTTCAACCTGCTGGTCACCCAAGCAAGGAGAGACCGTGAAACCATAATAAAAACACTAAACCCTGGCTTATGTTTTTTTTTTTTTTTTTTTTTTTAAGATTTTAGTTTTTGACAGCAAGAGAGGGAACACAAACGGGGAGCGGGAGAGGGAGAAACAGGCTTCCCGCCAAGCAGGGAGCCCGATGCGGGGCTTGACCCCAGGACCCTGGAATCATTATCTGAGCCGAAGGCAGACGCTTAACCGACTGAGCCACCCAGGCGCCCCACTGGCTTCTAAAAAGAAACATTAACCTGAGGCTACTTGTTTTGTCTATGGCATTGAAAGCCAAGCAAAAAAGCAAAAAAAAAAGTTCTTTGTAGTACTATAAATTCATAATAGATGTGTTACCTAAAGAACTCAAAAGTTGTCAAGTTAATTTCTCACTTCAGTAAGGGGAATGAGATGCTGATACTAGCCAGCATTTTCCCTGCTCAAAGCAAAGAAAAGCTGGATATATTTAATAAAAATTTCGTCTGTTTAGAATCCACTCAAGGGATGCCTGGGTGGCTCAGTCGGTTAAGCGTCTGCCTGCGGCTCAGGTCACGATCCCGGGGTCCTGGGATCGAGTCCTGCATCAGGCTCCTTGCTCAGTGAGGAGCTGCTGCTCCCTCTGCCTGCCCCTCCCCCTGCTTGTGCTCGCTCTCTCTTGACAAATAAAATCTTTAAAAAAAGAATCCACTCAAAAAAGCATACCCTCTGGTAGAATCTGATGCAAAGTTGATCCCGAGTCCCAAGTTTTCCTGGATAGTGTCTATGGTTCTAGGCCTTACAACTCAAAGGGATTTCAAAATTCATTCCATCCCTCTCCAACCCACCTATCCCTGCCCTGAGCCAACAGTGAAAATTTCCCTGTAAACAGGTTTGAGTTCTTACAGATAATAGTCCATTAAGCATTAAGACTGGCCATTTACCTGTATTAATCGGTTTATTCTGAAGTTCATTCAGTCTTCGCATCCGTTCCTCATTTTTCATTCTAAGCTGATCAATATTTATACTGGACACAGATTTTAGAGAGAGACCATCTGGTGGCATATTAGGATGACTGTTATCCTACAATTAGAAAAGAGAATTTTAGAAACAATCAGTAACAAATCTGTGAACCTAAAAATATTCTTGCCCCTGATAAATGTATATAGTGTGAGGAATAAAACAAATGGAAATCTGTAGCATTTATATTCTAACTCCTGGTGTTTATTCATGCAGGCTCAGATGAAGATACAGAATTTGTGATAATATTTAAATGCTGCCAGGCTGGGAGAAGGTGGGGAATTAACAGAACCCAAAAGGTAAAAAGTGAAACAACAGGGACTAAGAATCAATTAAGCTACAGTAATCAAGACAGGGTGGTAATGGCATAAAGACAATGGAATAGAGAGTCCAGGAATAAACCCTTAATTTATGGACAAAAGGGCCAACAAAATTCACTGGGGGAAAGAAGAGCCTTTTCAATAAATGTTATTGGAACAACCCAGATTGTCCACATGCAGAAGAATGAATTTGGACCCCTACACCTCACATCAATTGCAAAAATTAGAGTGGATCACTGACCTAAATTTGAGAGCAAAACTATAAAAACCCTTAGAAGAAAACAAGTAATTTTCATGATGCTGGGTTAGGTAATGGTTTCTTGATAAGACACCAGAAGCACAAGCAATAAAAGAGAAGATTGGTTAAGTTGGACCCCATCAAGAAAGTAAGAAAGACAACACACAAAATGAGAGGAACTATAAAAATCATACATCTAATAAGGGACTTGTGTCTCGAATACATAACTTACAAATCAACAATAGACAAACTGATTAGAAAATGGGCAAAGGATTTGCATAGACGTTATCTTCGAAGATACTGCACATCATCACGGAAATGCAAATCAAACCCACAAGGAGGCACTACTTCACACTCCCTAGGATGACTATAATAACTATAATAAAAGTAACAAGTGTTGCCATGATACAGAAACTGGAAGCTTCATCTATTGCTGGTGGGAGTATAAAATGGTGTAGCCACTTTGGAAACCAGTCTGGCAGTTCCTCAAAATGTCAACCATAGTTACTCTAACAATTCTATTCCTAGGTATATATACAAGAAAAATGAAAATCATCAGAAAACTTGTACACAAAAGTAGAAACAATCCAAATGTCCATCAAGTGTTGAACAGATAAACAAAATGTGGAATACCCATTCAAAGGAGTTACTCAGCAATAAAAAGGAGGCAAGTACTGACATGCTAAAACTTGACCACATCTCATGTCTATGTATCCAAAAAAGGCAACTACATAGAGGCAAAGTAGACGTGGTTGCTGGGGAAACAAGTTACTGCCACCTGGTAAAGCTATACATGTAATAATGCTAATAGTAGCATTTGTCCTTTGTGGACTTGACAGCGCTAATGGCTCATATATATTAACTATCTCCATGTCACATATATAAGAAAACACACACAGTTTAAGAATTTGCCCAAAGTTGTCTACTCAACAAAGTACATATCTCAACAATGTCACAAGGGCTTTTTACTAGTTATACTATAAAAACATTTACACACATTCTATGAAAAGAATATGGGTTGAATATCAGCCTTCCTGTGGAATGTGACCTTGGACAGGTTATCCGACCAAAATACTGGAAGATGCCCCACATAGTAGGCTTAGGTGTCCAAGTCTTGGACACCTAAAGTGTCCAAGCAGACTTCGCAGTAAATGTTTTCAGTTGCTTCTTGTACCTTCTCTGAAATCCAAATATTCTGCAACAGGGAAGGAGGAAGATTAGGGCGTGGAACAAACATTGCTGAACATTCTGTGCCAGGTACTACTAGGCTTATAACCACACTAGGAGATAGGAAAATACTACCTCAAGCCAAGGTACCAGAGTTCAATGACCTGCCTAAGCTTAGGGAGCTAGGTCAGGTGGTAGAGCCTACATTTACACCTACAGTCACCTCTTTCCAGACCAAGTGCGCTTTCTTTACTGGACCATGTCAATTTATATTATTTTTATGTATTTTTAAACATTTTTTAAATTTAAATTCAATTAACAGATAATGTATTACTGGTTTCAGAGGTACAGGCCTGTGATTCACCAGTCTTACATAATACCCAGTGCTCATGTAATCATCACGTGCCCTCCTTCATGTCCATCACCCAGTTACCCCATCCCTCCGCCCCCCTCGCCTCCAGCAACCCTCAGCACTTTGTTTCCTATGATTAAGAGTCTCTTATGGTTTGTCTCCCTCTCTGGTTTCATCTTATTTTTCTCCTCTCTTCCCCTATGATCCTCTGTTTCTTAAATTCCACATAACAGTGAGATCATATAATTGTCTTTCTCTGATTGACTTATTTCGCTTAGCATGATAGCCTCTAGTTCCATCCACATCATTGCAAATGGCAAGATTTCATTTTTTGATGGCTGCATAATATTCCATTGTATATATATACCACATCTTCTTTAGCCAATTATCTGTCAGTGGACGTCTGGGCTCTTTCCATAGTTTGGCTATTGTGGACATTACTGTTATGAACACTGGGGTGCAGGTGCCCCTTTGGATCACTACACTTATATCTTTGAGATAAATACTCAGTCGTGTAATTGCTGGCTCGTATGGTAGCTCTATTTTTAACTTCTTGAGGAACATCATATGGTTTTCCAGAGTGGCTGCACCAGCTTGCATTCCCACCAACAGTGCAGGAGGGTTCCCCTTTCTCCACATCCTCACCAACACCTGATGTTTCTGGACTTGTTAATTTTAGCCATTCTGACTGGTGTGAGGTGGTATCTCACTGAGGTTTTGATTTGGATTTCCCTGATGCTGAGTGATGTTGAGCATTTTTTCATGTGTCTGTTGGCTATTTGGATGTCTTCTTTGCAGAAAAGTCTGTTCATGTCTTCTGCCCATTTCTTGAGTGGATTATTTGTTCTTTGGGTTGAGATTGATAAGTGCTTTATAGGTTTGGATACTAGCCCTTTATCTGCTATGTCATTTGCAAATATCTTCTTCCATTCTGTTGGTTGTCTCTTGGTTTTGTCAACTATTTCCTTTGCTGTGCAAAGGCTTTTTATCTTGATGAAATCCCAATAGTTAGTTTTTGCCTTTCTTTCCCTTGCCTTTGGAGATGTGTCTAGCAAGATGTTGCCGCAGCCGAGGTCACAGAAGTTGCTGCCTGTGTTCTTTAGGATTTTGATGGATTCCTGTCTCACATTTAGGTCTTTCATCCATTTTGAATCTATTATTTTGTGTATCGTTTAAGGAAATGGTCCAGTTCAGTCTTCTGCATGTGGCTGTCCAATTTCCCCAACACCATTTGTTGAAGAAAATGTCTTTTTCCATTGGATATTCTTTCCTGCTTTGTCGAAGATTAGTTGACCATAGAGTTGAGGGTCCATTTCTGGGCTCTCTATTCTGTTCCATTGATCTTTGTGTCTGTATTTGTGCCAGTACCATACTGTCTTGATGATGACAGCTTTGTAATAGAGCTTGAGGTCTAGGATTCTGATGCCACTAGCTTTGGTTTTCTTTTTCAACATTCCTCTGGCTATTTGGGGTCTTTTCTGGTTCCATACAAATTTTAGGATTATTTGTTCCAGCTCTGTGAAAAAAAGTTGATGCTATTTTGATAGGGATTGCATTGAAAGTATAGATTGCTCGAGGTAGCATAGACATTTTAACAATATTTGTTCTTCTAACCTAGAGCATGGAACGTTTTTCCATTTCTTTGTGTCTGCCTCAGTTTCTTTCATGAGTGTTCTATAGTTTTTTGAGTATAG